>NW_026606727.1:1310000-1543343 GCF_029890125.1 Rhinichthys klamathensis goyatoka | reverse complement strand
GAAACTCCTTTAGGGTACTTTGTTTAAAAAAGCCTTTCAGCAAGTTTCGGGCAAAAAAAAACACATGTTCCTAGTGTTTTACAAAAGGGACATAGTTGTAAAAGCCTGCACTTCGCAAAAGACGTTATTTAATATGTTGTAACTTGTTAAAAAGGTAATGAGATAAGGAGTTGGAGACAATGTCAATGCCATTTGACCAGGATCCAAAACTAACACTTGCCAAGCACCAAATTGGAGTTTAAATAGGCTTTTGCAATCAGTAAAAAGTACACTTGTCAGTTGGTCAGCAACATTATTAGAAACTGCTGTATTATGCTTTATATTTAATTGTAAGAATTATAATCAAACCCTCCCTGATGTAAGTGATGTGCAGTCAGTTAATATCAAATTTGACTGAAGTGTAAATTCTTTACTCTGAAATGTATCTACAATAGCTAAAGTTTTTTTTATTATTGATATTATCATTTGTTTATTTTATTTATTTGTTGATTTTTTTTTTTTTTTTTATAAAAATACAAAATATAGTTATAGTAAATTTTGTTCCCACCATTCTTAGAAGTGGCAAAAGTTAATTTTGAACTCTTCTCATGACCCATTTAAAGTGCCTTATAATAGAAGATTGATTTGTTACTTCAACAGAGTACCATATATTGTAATCATAACATAGCTTACAGGGTTTACATATATTCTATTGCATGTATACCCTATACTTATTGGATGCTTTAGCACTATAACAGGAAGAAGATTGCTGTGTAACAATGTGTTGAGTACAAGCATTGCTCTCACCTGCTCATGAAGAACAAGATATTGTTGTTCGCAAATTGTCCAGAAAAGGCCTTGTGCAGACCCTTTTGACACTTTGTTCGATTAATGAGGTCTGAGTTGAACACAAAGACCATAACATTGAGACCCCATCCCATAGATTCAAGCAGGGTTTTAAGGACACTGTGATGTGGGCCGAATTATTCATGGAGTTTGGTTCAGGTCAGGGTCTTGCCGTAGACATTAATGTAAGCCAAGGACTGCGGGTATATCTATGCTCTGTTCTCACAGCACTCGATACCACCTGAAATTCAGAAAGTTCCACTTATCCCCTGGATAAGACACTGGTCGGTGGAAGATATTGAGATTTCGTGTGTGTGTGTGCGTGTGCGGTGACTGCCGGAGGCTGTTTACAGTAGGGTGATCATTACCCAACTGTCTGGAAGGAATGCAAGGACTTAAAACTGTCTCACTGTGCTTTGGTGTCACACTTTTTTTTAATCATTATTCTTTACTTTTTCAGAATGTTTTATATTATATACTGTATATACGTTGCATATAATTTAGTAATAACTCTCTCTGGGACTAGCAGTTTCTACATTGTATGGCCAAAATGTTATAGCACGATGTGAGAAATTATGAATAACAGTAATGGTATCACAATAATTATCTTTTTTTTTTTAGGAAATTCAACTGGAAATTGTCTTATATATATATTTCATAAAAATGTAGAGATAGAAGTAGTGTGTATATATATATATATATATATATATATATATACTGTATATACTATACACTCACCTAAAGGATTATTAGGAACACTATACTAATACTGTGTTTGACCCCCTTTCGCCTTCAGAACTGCCTTAATTCTACGTGGCATCGATTCAACAAGGTGCTGAAAGCATTCTTTAGAAATGTTGGCCCATATTGATAGGATAGCATCTTGCAGTTGTTGGAGATTTGTGGGATGCACATCCAGGGCACAAAGCTCCCGTTCCACCACATCCCAATGATGCTCTATTGGGTTGAGATCTGGTGACTGTGGGGGCCATTTTAGTACAGTGAACTCATTGTCATGTTCAAGAAACCAATTTGAAATGATTCGAGCTTTGTGACATGGTGCATTATCCTGCTGGAAGTGGCCATCAGAGGATGGGTACATGGTGGCCATAAAGGGATGGACATGGTCAGAAACAATGCTCAGGTAGGCTGTGGCATTTAAACGATGCCCAATTGGCACTAAGGGGCCTAAAGTGTGCCAAGAAAACATCCCCCACACCATTACACCACCACCACCAGCCTGCACAGTGGTAACAAGGCATGATGGATCCATGTTCTCATTCTGTTTACGCCAAATTCTGACTCTACCATCTGAATGTCTCAACAGAAATCAAGACTCATCAGACCAGGCAACATTTTTCCAGTCTTCAACTGTCCAATATTGGTGAGCTCTTGCAAATTGTAGCCTCTTTTTCCTATTTGTAGTGGAGATGAGTGGTACCCGGTGGGGTCTTCTGCTGTTGTAGCCCATCCGCCTCAAGGTTGTGTGTGTTGTGGCTTCACAAATGCTTTGCTGCATACCTCAGTTGTAACGAGTGGTTATTTCAGTCAAAGTTGCTCTTCTATCAGTTGCGCTTGAATCAGTCGGGCCCATTCTCCTCTAGCATCAACAAGGCATTTTCGCCCACAGGACTGCCGCATACTGGATGTTTTTTCCTTTTCACACCATTCTTTGTAAACCCTAAAAATGTTTGTGAGTGAAAATCCCAGTAACTGAGCAGATTGTGAAATACTCAGACCGGCCCGTCTGGCACCAACAACCATGCCACGCTCAAAATTGCTTAAATCACCTTTCTTTCCTATTCTGACATTCAGTTTGGAGTTCAGGAGATTGTCTTGACCAGGACCACACCCCTAAATGCATTGAAGCAACTGCCATGTGATTGGTTGATTAGATAATTGCATTAATGAGAAATTGAACAGGTGTTCCTAATAATCCTTTAGGTGAGTGTATATAGTGTAATTATATACTATAATTATGAATTTTTTAATGTTTTCGAAAGAAGACTCTTATGCTCATCATGGCTGCATTTATTTGATCAAAACACACACACAAAAAAAACATAATATTGTAAAATATTATTACAATTTATAATAAATGTTTACTATTATAATATATAGTTGTAATGGCAAAGCTGAATTTTCAGCATCCTTTAGAAATCATTCTAATATGTTGATTTGTGTTTTTTTTGTTTACTTATTTTACACACACACACACACACACACACACACACACACACACACACACACACACACACACACACACACACACACACACACACACACACACACACACACATACCTACTTAACCACAATGTGAGGACGTATGACTGGGAACCCTACCTTTAGGGACACCCCTTTCTGAAGGGTCTAGAGACAAAAGAAAGACATGACTGCACTTCTGGAGAAGCTGTCATCACACTTATCACTTGATTTTATCAATAAAAGCCTTCCTTAAAGACCTGACATTTTGCCTTCACTTTAGGGACAGTATTTTTTATGTCCATTTTGGGGACATTAAACACAAACTCTGGTCAAGTCATACTTTGAGGACCATGGTGATACACAAACTCTGGTTAAGTCATACTTTGAGGACCATGGTGATACACAAACTCTGGTTAAGTCATACTTTGAGGACCATGGTGATACACAAACTCTGGTTAAGTCATACTTTGAGGACCATGGTGATACACAAACTCTGGTTAATGTATACTTTCAGGACTTTGTTGAGATGTTATATTATTTATCCTAAGAAGACAGAAGTAGAATATTACAATTCAAAGTTCCAATACTGGACACTGAAATCAAGCTAGTGCAGAGATACAGGTGTGAGAGAGTAAACTGGGTTTTTCATTTCTTCATGATCACTGTAAATGGGTAGTCTACATTTTTGTCTGATTTGTAGCTTGAGATCAAGTGCCTTTGTCTCAGTCGGGGAATGACAATTAACATTCAGAAATATTATTGATTTGACTGTATTGACTATCAGAGAACAAAAGATGAACATAATTGTTGAAATTTGCAAGTTATTTTATGTATGTGAAGCTGCTTTAAAACGATCTGTATTGTATAATGCGCTATAGAAATAAAACTGACTTCACTTCATGGCAGAGAACACTTCACTGGCCACGGCCAGCATCCCTCTAGTTAATTTAGCATCGACTGCAAACTAATCATCATCACAAAAACATCTTAAGGGGTTTTCCTCACCAGAGTCATCTTTGGCTACTCACTGGGGCTTTATGACATTAGGCATTTCTTCTGTAAAGTGTAGTAACTGTCAAAGAAAAACTTTATACAAATAAAAATAGTGATACACACTCAGATTAAATGGCTCTTTAAGGACTCTAATGACACACACACTCTGATTAAATGACTCTTTGGGGACTCTAATGACACACACACTCTGATTAAATGACTCTTTGGGGACTCTAATGACACACACACTCCGATTAAATGACTCTTTGGGGACTCTAATGACACACACACTCCGATTAAATGACTCTTTGGGGACTCTAATGACACACACACTCCGATTAAATGACTCTTTGGGGACTCTAATGACACACACACTCCGATTAAATGACTCTTTGGGGACTCTAATGACACACACACTCCGATTAAATGACTCTTTGGGGACTCTAGTGACACACACACTCAGATTAAATGGCTCTTTAAGGACTCTAGTGACACACACACTCAGATTAAATGGCTCTTTAAGGACTCTAATGACACACACACTCAGATTAAATGGCTCTTTAAGGACTCTAATGACACACACACTCCGATTAAATGACTCTTTGAGGACTCTAGTGACACACACACACTCCGATTTAATGACTCTTTGGGGACTCTAGTGATACACACTCCGATTTAATGACTCTTTGGGGACTCTAGTGATACACACTCCGATTAAATGACTCTTTGAGGACTCTAGTGACACACACACACTCCGATTTAATGACTCTTTGGGGACTCTAGTGATACACACTCCGATTTAATGACTCTTTGGGGACTCTAGTGATACACACTCCGATTAAATGACTCTTTGAGGACTCTAATGACACACACACTCCGATTAAATGACTCTTTGAGGACTCTAATGACACACACACTCCGATTAAATGACTCTTTGGGGACTCTAGTGACACACACACACTCCGATTTAATGACTCTTTGGGGACTCTAGTGATACACACTCCGATTTAATGACTCTTTGGGGACTTTAATGACACACACACTCCGATTAAATGACTCTTTGGGGACTCTAATGACACACACACTCCGATTAAATGACTCTTTGGGGACTCTAATGACACACACTCCGATTAAATGACTCTTTGGGGACTCTAGTGATACACACTCCGATTTAATGACTCTTTAATATTAACAGTATTAAACATTGTGTTGAAAGTACACATTGCAGTTAATGACAGAAATTCAAAAAGATATAAAATAAAAAAATAAAAAAGAACAATGACAAATCTAATAACTTGGAGGTGGGAATGATTCTCAGTGTCCAACTATCCTCTGTGCTTCCTCCATCCACCCTTCTTCAAAATCTCTCTACTATCTCCTTTACATTTACTCATCCTTTTCATCCTCTTTCCATTCACTCCCTCTTTTCATCGTTTACATCAGCTGTGTTGGACATTGCCGTGTGCAGCCGGGAGAAGCTGAAAACTGAGACGTGAGTCTGACACTTTCTGCTTCCCGTAGTGACGCTCACGATGTGTTTGCATACTTTAGCACAGCTGAAGTGGAATAAATGCATTATTTGCCAAATACACAGATATTTCAGGGACGTTTTCATGCACTACATGAACCGCTTAATACAGCATCTGTTTGAACAAGAATAAAGTTCTTTGGAAAAGCCTCTTTCCAAAGTTCTTTAAACCTCCTTAGAAAAAGGGGCAACTTTGCCCACAACACAGATGTGGTGAGACAAGGACATGGGGAGATGATTGCCTGCTACCGTCCAAAAAATAGACAAAGAGCCAAAGAATGTATTCACTGCATTTACTGCCAAGGGCTTTATAACAAGCGTAGCCTTTGGAAACATATCAAAAACTGTCCCCTGAAACCTAAAGAGGATGATGCCCTGGGCCGGAAAAGAGTTCGATCTCTGTGTGCTTTAAACACACCAGTCGGCTTAGAAGTGAGCAAAGGTTTCAAGAAAATACTGTCCTTTATGAACTATGAAGTTTCGCGTGTAGTTCATTCTGACAGATCCATCATGCAGCTGGGGGAGCACATGTTCAACAGGATGGGGTCTGATGTGACCAAACAGAGTTATCTGGCTACGATGAAGAGAAAAACTCCTACCACATTCCTTCTTTAGCTCTCAAACTTGGGCATTCTTTAATCAAGATCTGTAGCATTGTTGAGAGCAATGCCATGATGTATGGAGATCATGATCGTGCTGAGTGTGCCCGAGACTTCAGGAGAATACACCAGGCAAGGTGGAATGAGTACATTTCTGCTGGTGCTATAACTACATCGAAAGAAGCCAAGTGGAACACACCACAGATCATTCCTTTCACTCAGGATGTCAAAGTCCTGCACACACATCTTGAAAAGAAACACGATGGGCTCCTAAGTAAGCTCAGAACTTGCCCTTCTGCTGACAGCTACTCTGCTCTAGTCCCAGGTCATCCCGAGGCTACATTGTATCAGTTTTATTTTGATAAACATGACAATATAACATTGCGACTACATGAAAAGAGCTTTCACTGTTATAAAAAACAGATTTGTGAGCATTAGTGGAACTGAAGCTGTGAGAATAAACACATGATCGTTGTCATGCGGAGAATCCAGCCAATCGTGGATCAGTTGTGTTGTCATCAGAGCTTGTGAGTCGCTCTGGAGAAACTGCTCTGGCTGAGTCTTCCTGCTCTCCAATCGCTCTCAGCGGACTCTGATGTCATACGGCAGTCACACGGCTTCGCTGTCTGAAGTCGGACACGAGTTCTAACCATCATGCACTGCTTCAAGTCAGCCGCCGATCAGTCTGTGCAACGCTGCATGAAGTCCAACAAGCCTTTTCTCTCCTCTCCTCCCTCTTTACATTCTCTCCCTCTTTCCATCCCCTTTACATTCACTTCCTCTTTCCATCCCTCTTTACATTCTCTCCCTCTTTCCATCCCCTTTACATTCACTCCCTCTTTCCATCCCCTTTACATTCACTCCCTCTTTCCATCCCTCTTTACATTCACTCCCTCTTTCCATCCCCTTTACATTCACTCCCTCTTTCCATCCCCTTTACATTCACTCCCTCTTTCCATCCCTCTTTACATTCACTCCCTCTTTCCATACCCTTTACATTCAAGGGATGGAAAGAGGGAGTGAATGTAAAGAGGGATGGAAAGAGGGAGTGAATGTAAAGAGGGAGTGAATGTAAAGAGGGATGGAAAGAGGAAGTGAATGTAAAGGGTATGGAAAGAGGGAGAGAATGTAAAGAGGATGGAAAGAGGGAGAGAATGTAAAGAGGGATGGAAAGAGGGAGTGAATGTAAAGGGGATGGAAAGAGGAAGTGAATGTAAAGGGGATGGAAAGAGGGAGAGAATGTAAAGAGGGATGGAAAGAGGGAGTGAATGTAAAGGGGATGGAAAGAGGGAGAGAATGTAAAGAGGGATGGAAAGAGGAAGTGAATGTAAAGGGGATGGAAAGAGGAAGTGAATGTAAAGGGGATGGAAAGAGGAAGTGAATGTAAAGGGGATGGAAAGAGGGAGAGAATGTAAAGAGGGAGGAGAGGAGAGAAAAGGCTTGTTGGACTTCATGCAGCGTTGCACAGACTGATCGGCGGCTGACTTGAAGCAGTGCATGATGGTTAGAACTCGTGTCCGACTTCAGACAGCGAAGCCGTGTGACTGCCGTATGACATCAGAGTCCGCTGAGAGCGATTGGAGAGCAGGAAGACTCAGCCAGAGCAGTTTCTCCAGAGCGACTCACAAGCTCTGATGACAACACAACTGATCCACGATTGGCTGGATTCTCCGCATGACAACGATCATGTGTTTATTCTCACAGCTTCAGTTCCACTAATGCTCACAAATCTGTTTTTTATAACAGTGAAAGCTCTTTTCATGTAGTCGCAATGTTATATTGTCATGTTTATCAAAATAAAACTGATACAATGTAGCCTCGGGATGACCTGGGACTAGAGCAGAGTAGCTGTCAGCAGAAGGGCAAGTTCTGAGCTTACTTAGGAGCCCATCGTGTTTCTTTTCAAGATGTGTGTGCAGGACTTTGACATCCTGAGTGAAAGGAATGATCTGTGGTGTGTTCCACATGGCTTCTTTCGATGTAGTTATAGCACCAGCAGAAATGTACTCATTCCACCTTGCCTGGTGTATTCTCCTGAAGTCTCGGGCACACACAGCACGATCATGATCTCCATACATCATGGCATTGCTCTCAACAATGCTACAGATCTTGATTAAAGAATGCCCAAGTTTGAGAGCTAAAGAAGGAATGTGGTAGGAGTTTTTCTCTTCATCGTAGCCAGATACAACTTCATTGGTATTTAGGCTTATGTTGAACTTTATTCTTGTACAAACAGACGCTGTATTAAGCAGTACATGTATTGAATCAAAATGTCTCTAAAAAATATCTGTGTATTTGGCAAATAATGCATTTATTCCACTTCAGCTGTGGTAAAGTATGCAAACACAGCGCAAGCGTCACTACGGGAAGCAGAAAGTGTCAAACTCACGTCTCAGTTTTCAGCTCCTCCCGCCTCCACACGGCAACTCTCACCGATCGGTTACATCCAGCCACAGCCCATGTCCAACACAGCTAATCACTCTTCACTTTATCGTCTTTACATTCTCTCCTCCCTCTATAACAGAAATATCAAAAAGTTTAACATGGCATTCCATCCAACTTCTTTGCAACTGAACAAAGAAAACTGAATAATGAAAATTGATTATCTTACTATCCTCTCCTTCTTCATTAGCTTTCTTATACTCTAACTTTTCACTTTATATTCTGTTTCATTCCATCCTCAAAATATTTCTACACCTTTATCCTCATTTCTTTAATTTAGCTCCATTTCTTACAAAAAGAGCATAATATGCAAAGTGTTGAAGTGTTTATGGCTCTCTACAAACCACCCTTTCTTTTAAGAGTCGTGATCCTGTTCCGCACATAATTTTTCACACCAGTCCATGTTCGCTGCTTCAAAGCTTCTGGCTCTGCGTGAATGCATCTTTCACAGTCTTGCTTACCAGGAACTTTGCATGTCTTGATGAACTTCATCATGTGTCTCTCTACTGCTTTTACCTCACTGTCCTCCCATTTCTTTTTTGGAGCATTTGAAGAACCTACGAAATAGTTAGTTATATTACAGTAACTTTAAAGTCTCATTACACATTCTCATTACAACTAAATCAGTGAGTAAAGACCAAATCAAGATTGTGTCCAAATGTGTTGATTATTTGAATTTGGCTGGATATTGCTGCATGGAGCTAATTCATGTTTATTTGATTATTGTTGTTTGTGTAGTTTAGATATATTTCTTACCTTGATCCTCCTGTGAAACAGATTGATCAGATTGAACAGGTTGATCAGTCTCTGCTGGTGCTGTTGTCTGAGATAGGTCACTGTAGTCCTCCTCATCACTTGACATGGAATCACCTTGGGCCTCAACTAATTCATTGACAAAAAAAATAACACTTTATTGCTTATACTTAGCATCTGTGACATGATCACATACATTGTTTTTCAAATATGTACAGCAAAGATACACAGACAGTCAAAAAATACTCATACCATTTGGGTCGATTTCAATGTCATCAAGTTTCTTTCCTTTGTAGTCAGACAGTGTTCCTTTCTCCATGGCCATTAGGACTTTACTCATTTTTGCCAGCTGCAGTGTTCCCTCTGGTAACCGGTAATACTGTCTGTGGATTCTGATATCGTGACCAAGGAAATCAGCCAGTTGGTCTGCTTCATTCTCATCAAGGTTAAGAATTTTAGACATGGTTGCTATGTGTTTCCTGAGCCTAGTTGATGACAGTGCTTCAGGGTTCTTTATGCCACATTCGCAAGCAGCTTTGTTGATGCACTCTCCACCTCTGTAGGCTGACATTGCTCCACATCTGGCAAACATAAAGGGATTCTCTGCTGGAACACCACAAAGCTCCCGCGTTTCAACGAGCAGCTCCATGGCAGAAACCATGGAAGGCTTGAGGAGCACAGGAACCTTTCTGCCTCGTTTACCCCGGATCTCAACTCTTGTGAAGTGCAGACACAGCTTCCTCTCAAACTCAGACAGACAGATGGCAATATCTTCATGTAGCTCAGAAGAATCCCTGCTTTTAAAAGCTGACAAAAGCACACGGGATACCTCACCTTCTCTCCTTCGGTTGAACAGGATGACCTGGGACAGTGTGACCTTGGCTAGAGCAGAGTAGCTGTCAGCAGAAGGGCAAGTTCTGAGCTTACTTAGGAGCCCATCGTGTTTCTTTTCAAGATGTGTGTGCAGGACTTTGACATCCTGAGTGAAAGGAATGATCTGTGGTGTGTTCCACTTGGCTTCTTTCGATGTAGTTATAGCACCAGCAGAAATGTACTCATTCCACCTTGCCTGGTGTATTCTCCTGAAGTCTCGGGCACACTCAGCACGATCATGATCTCCATACATCATGGCATTGCTCTCAACAATGCTACAGATCTTGATTAAAGAATGCCCAAGTTTGAGAGCTAAAGAAGGAATGTGGTAGGAGTTTTTCTCTTCATCGTAGCCAGATAACTCTGTTTGGTCACATCAGACCCCATCCTGTTGAACATGTGCTCCCCCAGCTGCATGATGGATCTGTCAGAATGAACTACACGCGAAACTTCATAGTTCATAAAGGACAGTATTTTCTTGAAACCTTTGCTCACTTCTAAGCCGACTGGTGTGTTTAAAGCACACAGAGATCGAACTCTTTTCCGGCCCAGGGCATCATCCTCTTTAGGTTTCAGGGGACAGTTTTTGATATGTTTCCAAAGGCTACGCTTGTTATAAAGCCCTTGGCAGTAAATGCAGTGAATACATTCTTTGGCTCTTTATCTATTTTTTGGACGGTAGCAGGCAATCATCTCCCCATGTCCTTGTCTCACCACATCTGTGTTGTGGGCAAAGTTGCCCCTTTTTCTAAGGAGGTTTAACTGAAATGTTTTGGAAATGCTACTGCCTTTATAACCCCCACTTCGATGCGATGGACAAATTCAAGGTGTCTTGTCATTTTTTTAATATGGCTTAGAGCAATAAAGGCAACACCGCTTCTTGTTGTACGCCTTCCGTTCCTGCTTTGGTGATGGCATTGACTGAATAAAAGTCTTGTCACCAGAAAAGGTGCTTGTCTCTTTAGTTTGGCATTTAATCTTTTTTGGTGATGTTATAAATTGATCCGATGAATCACCTGCCTCTTTGGGAGATGTTGGATGTATCAGATTCCTCTGAGCTGATTTTTGGTATGTAGTCAACATCGCTGTAGTCTGTGTCACATACAGCACTTCCTGAATACTGAATGAGAGAATTTAACACTTACTCAAATAGTACAAAATATTTTTTTCTATTATATTTTTTAGTGATCACACGAGTACACCACTGCCAGAATCTAACAAAACAGGGAGTATGTGGGCATAGTGTACATGGCAGTGGTTCCTGTAACATTAAATTTCATCGTATTGTGGATACTGGCAAGCAAAGTCCTAATTATGCAACAAAAAAAAATTAGCATATAAAGTATTACATGGCAAGTCACATACCTATCTTTTTCTTGATGGCCTTAAAGAGGGTATCTGGAAGAGGAGAAATACAAACAAATATTAATAATATATAATTTCATTAAATCTATCGCTAGTTCTACCAGTGCAATATACTCCGACCATCCCAATAATTCAGCCAATGATTCTACCCACCTCCCTTAATGAGTGTGTCTCAGACACCTGTGATGAGTGAACCACAGGTGTGGATGCAGCACAGGGCGAAGATAAGGGTGGAGCAGGAGAAGGTGTAGGCGATGAAGGCTGCGAGGATGAGGATGATTAAGGCTGCACAGGTGAGGATGATGAAGGCTGCGAGGGCGAGGATGAGGATGATTAAGGCTGCACAGGTGAGGATGAGGATGATGAAGGCTGCACAGGCGAGGATGAGGATGATTAAGGCTGCACAGGTGAGGATGAGGATGATGAAGGCTGCACAGGCGAGGATGAGGATGATTAAGGCTGCACAGGCGAGGATGAGGATGATTAAGGCTGCACAGGCGAGGATGAGGATGATTAAGGCTGCACAGGTGAGGATGAGGATGATTAAGGCTGCACAGGCGAGGATGAGGATGATTAAGGCTGCACAGGTGAGGATGAGGATGATGAAGGCTGCACAGGCGAGGATGAGGATGATTAAGGCTGCACAGGCGAGGATGAGGATGATTAAGGCTGCACAGGTGAGGATGAGGATGATGAAGGCTGCACAGGCGAGGATGAGGATGATGAAGGCTACACAGGTGAGGATGAGGATGATGAAGGCTGCACAGGTGAGGATGAGGATGATGAAGGCTGCACAGGCGAGGATGAGGATGATGAAGGCTGCGAGGGCGAGGATGAGGATGATGAAGGCTGCACAGGCGAGGATGAGGATGATGAAGGCTACACAGGCGAGGAAGAGGATGATGAAGGCTGCACAGGTGAGGATGAGGATGATGAAGGCTGCACAGGCGAGGATGAGGATGATGAAGGCTGCACAGGCGAGGATGAGGATGATGAAGGCTGCACAGGCGAGGATGAGGATGATGAAGGCTACACAGGTGAGGATGAGGATGATGAAGGCTGCGAGGATGAGGATGATGAAGGCTGCACAGGTGAGGATGAGGATGATGAAGGCTGCACAGGCGAGGATGAGGATGATGAAGGCTGCGAGGGCGAGGATGAGGATGATGAAGGCTGCACAGGCGAGGATGAGGATGATGAAGGCTACACAGGCGAGGAAGAGGATGATGAAGGCTGCACAGGTGAGGATGAGGATGATGAAGGCTGCACAGGCGAGGATGAGGATGATGAAGGCTGCACAGGCGAGGATGAGGATGATGAAGGCTGCACAGGCGAGGATGAGCATGATGAAGGCTGCACAGGCGAGGATGAGGATGATGAGGACAGCTTGAAATATAATTTGAATAAAAATATTAGGTCTAAATTAAAAGCAAAAGGACCAAGCAAACTGTTAATTGATCAAATGAATTAATAATAAAATAATTAACTGTTAATGGGCGTTGATCACAGAATAGTGTGATGATGTTCACAAATTACTCACCAAACAAACTTTTTGTGATTGCTGTTTGGCAATCATGTGTTCCTTTTCAATTTCTGCTCTGTTAAAACGTTCATAGCAATCTTCATGATGTTGTCTTAATTTTGCCAATCTTGATTGAAACCGCTTCTGCAGATATATAAAGAGGTATTTAGCTTAAACAAGAATAAAATGTACATTGACAATATTGAAAACTGTGGCACCCAAAGAAAATAAGACAAGAACAAACACAAACACACTCTAGGGGTGAACAAAAAATAAACAAACATGTTTTGTACATTTCAAAGTAAAGATCATTAATAAAAATTATTTTATATCAACATTTGACACCCTAACCAAACATTTATACAAACTTTACGTACAAATTGTGACAATAGTCACAATAATAGTTACATTGGTTCAGACATTAAAACTCGTATAAACTATAACTAGTTTCACTTCAGAAGTAAAACCAGTTTACAAGTTGAACGTGCAAGGACAACGTAAATAAAAGGTAAAACAACGATGTCGGACGATTTTGAAGTTGGAGGAGTAAATGAGTTTTTCACCCTACATTTCTGAACCGGAACACGCGTGACCTTTCAACCTGATTACATAATGTGTGGATCATCACAGCTAGTGCAAGACCAGCATTTGTGGTTAAAAAGTATATAAAAAATTTTTTTTAGAATACTGAAACTGACATTTGGACCTTAACCCGTTGGACCCTATTGAAGTCATTATAATGAGAAAAATCCTGGAATGTTTTCCTCAAAGCCTTAATTTCTTTTCGACCGAAGAAAGAAATGTATGAACATCTTGGATGACATGGGGAGAGTAAATTATCAGGAAATACTATTTCTGAAGTGAACTAATCCTTTTACAAGCAGAGGTGGGTAGTAACGTGCTACATTTACTCCATACCATTTAAGTATTTATGTTAGTTTGTTTGTTTTAGAGTAGGTTTAATTGACCCTTCGCTAAGCCCCGCTCTCCTTAGTTACTGTTGCTACGCCTGTCAAGCTTTCGCGGCTGCCACGTCTATTACAGTGTGAATGCACCGGTGTCAGACATTCCCAAGGAGATAATTAGTCATTTTTGGAGAACAGGTGAAATATCTGAGAGAGCAAGACAAAAGGGACAGCAGTATGCATTCGAGGGATATATCCGCGACATAATATGCAACAGATTAGAGAATAATTTCATCAAAATTGAAGCTAAAGCCTATAATGTTAGGTCCCAGCGCAAGCAGCAGTCGCCTCCTTAGCAGACCATTCACATGGGAAACACACAAATGGCGGAACAGCTATGTTCATGCACAGCAGAGTAAGTGCAATGTGAAAATAATCTAATAATTACAAATCAAACTGCTTATCCATCAATCTAACACCGGGAGAGCCGCGATCGGATTGGGGTAAAGTTACAGGGGTAACGTTAGTAGGCCGTCGATTAACAAAATGCTGAAATATATTTTAAAGTATGTCAGTGAGCCTCCGTCTTGCCTTTAATCGTCTTATTTTACTTTCAAATATATGCATTATGAACAAAGAACCGCCATTATTTCCAAGCAATAGGCGTTTTTTTTTTTTTGTTAATCCTGTCGTCATTTAGTTGTGAATGGGTCTCCACACTGCTTGATCCACGCCCGGGATTTCTCCCCTTTGGCTTTTAGGTTTCGGGAAGAGAAAAAATGCCACCCCACCGTCCAAACTTTTATAATACCGGGTATCAGATTTGCACAATCCATACGCACAACGCGTCGGCATGTTTCCCTCGCTCGAAAGCTTGACAGACCTCCCGTGCCTAGTTACGGTTGCTAAGCCACGATTGGCCAGTGGCGGTTTTCGGGCAAGGCTTAGCGAAGGGTCAATTGTGGGTACATTTTAATTGCATTTCTAATGACAATTGTTTTTTATTTTGTATCATTTGAAGCGTTTACACACATGTGCTGGATGAAGTGGATATGCACGTACAATCAACTAAAACCAAACCTTCAAATGCATCCTATGGTTTGCCAGCAATAAAAATCTTTTCTAGTTGAACACCTGAGCACCAGCTGTTAGTGGTTGCCTGTGTTGCGTGTTCATTATACTGTGGGCGGAGCAATGAAGGGAGGCGTGTGTTTGTTTAGGTGTCGATTTCAAATATCAACAGTGTTTCTGAGGAATCACCTACTGCACCTTTAACTAGCTGGCAGTAAACATCAGTAGATAGCTCTGCATGTATGAGATGGTTACCGTTTTATTCATTGATGTTCTTGCTTTGCCTGAGTGCTTATGTGGACCGTTGCTGTTCACCTTGTCCAATCCAGGAGAGGGAACAGAAGCTGCACAATGGGGCTGGATGTCAGAAAAGAAACCAGGGAATAACAAAATCAGAAATATTTGTGAAGGACAGAAAAACGTGTTCACGATAATTCCTCTAGCTATCCTACACTTTATCTATCATTTCTTTCACACACATCTCTAAGCTGAAATAGTCAATAATATAATGATACAGATGTTTTAAAGTGGACTTACCGATTTCTGCGGGCCCAAACTGCTGGCTGGCTTTTTATCAGTAGATTCTGCTGATGCTTGATTTAAAGGCTTCAGAAATATGAGACCACAATCACATGGTAAATAATCAGAATGACAGTAAAAGATTATCATGAATGAATTACTGATCAATCTCTTTAGCATTTTCTTGATAGTACCTTGACTCGCCATGGCCAATCTGAGTCTCCATAATTGTAAGTGATTTCTTCTCCTGGTAGAATGTCTCGTACAGCAAAGAGACACAGGTGAGGTTTTCTGCTCACTTCAACGGTTCTCATTTTGCAAGTAGGATTTCTGGTCTGACCGTTAACAAGTCTTCCCAAAGAGAACCCGTCTTCTTTAGATGCATCCATGCTATAAAGACATACAATTATCACTCAATACTTGTAATCTTAGAATATATATTAGAAATGTACAGTTATTTTCTAGAAGTGGTTCTGAACCCCAGTCCTGGGAACCCACGTTTCTGCATATGCTGTATGTCTCGTGTTTTAATCCACCTGATCATCATCAGAACACAACTCTATGAACTCAACCGAGTGTGTCAGGTGAAGGAGACATACAGAATCTGCAGAGAGGGTCTGAGAACCACTGATCTATATGATAGTGTACTGCAACATCCTCTCAGCTCTCAGATAACGGCATCTCAAATTAACCATTTTGTTCTCTTTAGGGAATACAGGGAAAACAAATACTGATGACTCAAGGAAACTGCACTCAGTACTCTTGTCAGTTCATGGTGAATTTTAAGTATTAGGGTGTGTTCACACCTGGGATGTTTGTTTAGACTGTTAGTGCGGTTTATTTGAATAAGTGTGAACGCTGCCATCTGAAACCTGGTGCCACCAAACAAGCGGACCGAGATGCTGAAAAAATGGGTATCAGTTGGCTTCCAAACGAACTCTGGTGCGGTTCGAATGAAATATGAACGTAACATGGACCAGAGACATGTAAACGAACCAAAAACACGAAGATGTGACCCTAAAAAGGGCAAACTGGTCAAGCATAACAGGTTCAACGATAGAAATGCCAATCTGGGGCCGTATTCACAAAGAATTTTATCTTACCACTAGGAGTACTCCTAAATCGCACTAAAATATTTTAGCTAGGAGTTTTCTCTTAAAAGTTATTCACAACGCCTTTCAGACCTACTCTTAGTAAAGAAAAATGACAACTCCTAAACTAAGAGTGAGTCATCGTTGCTATAGATGACGTCACTTCTCATGCACGAGCTTCCTCGCAGTGATCACGGTGATTGGTTGTTAGATGACAGGGCCATCATGCGGAACATAACGCAGACGCAACAAATCATGGAATTACGATATCTAAATATGTCTGTGTCCTACACAAAATAATAATAGTAATGTCATCGAAATGCATATATAATGACATGTTTGTGCAGGCTCCAGTGAAGTGCAATTCTAAAAAGGCAGAGAGAGAGAGAAAAGTGGTGAATTAAATTAAATCAATGTAGCCTAATACCCCAATGAAAACCGTCACTTGCCTAATAATGAAAAACGACACTTGCATTAACACTTGCTTGGTTAATTGACATCATATTAGCCTAAATAGAAAAATAAACTTAAAACAAGGAAATGTTGCTCCTATTGAAGTAATGTAACTTTGAATGACGGTGGATTATGAACTCGCCAAAACGGAAAAGAAAGCCAAACTGGACGCATGATCAGTAACTGCTGCTGGCCCAGTTAGTGCTAGAAAAAAAAAACATAAAAAAAGTGAAATTCGGCACTGGGATATGAAGCAAAACTAAGCGTGAGAATGGGAGAGTGTTTGCAGATCAATGCAGCATTCCCGCTTGTGTCGCGGACCCCGGACGACTGCGAGAGGCGGTGGTGTGCGCTACAATCCTTTGTGAATTGGTCTTAGTGAGTTAGGAGTCCTCTCGACTTCTTTTAAGCTGTCCTAGACTTAGGTGCTACTTTTAGGGCTAAAATGCTTCGTGAATTACTCTTAGTGAAAAAAATTAGGAGTCCTAAAGTTACGAGTGACACGCCCATTATTTTTAGGAGTTGCTCCTAAATTCGCCAGTTAGGAGCTACTTTTAGCCTTAAAATTCTTTGTGAATACGGCCCCTGAACAATAAGCAGACCCGGACCAAACGAACCAAGCGAACAGAACTACAGGCATGAACACACCCTGAGTATTTTACAGGTCCAGATATTTTAGCATCCCTACTACATCAATCCAACAGTTCTTTACTCACCACCAATTTCTGCCATGCCACTGAAAATCAAACAGGAACGTGTTCTCAGCTTCAGTGTAGTGTTCAGATCGGTCAAGACTCTCCTCTGAACTCAGAAGTTCACCTCTGTATTCAAGAACAAAATCCCCTGTGAAGAAAGCTCCAGTGGTGAAAACTCCACGCCCTGAAGAGGAGAAATATATTAGCTGCAGCTTCTTTAATGTCCACTTTTATTTTGATTATTACTGAAAGTTCTCAACAATACGATGTACATTATATGATGTAAAAGGGAAATTAGTGTAGGAAAATAGTCAATAGCCAGGCTAATCTCGAAGTATGCTTTGCTTATACTTTACATTATACTTTCAAGTCTTAAAATTATACAGTTAAAATTTCATTCATTTTCTTACACCAACATTATTATCATGTCTATATATTGTTAAGAACAAAGTGCTGCGCAGCGCAGCACGGTTCGGCTCAGCTCGCTTCGCTTTTCCACTGCGTGGTACGACTCGATCCGGTTCGGCTCGCTTCGCTTTTCCACTGCGTGGTACGACTCGATCCGGTTCGGCTCGCTTCGCTTTTCCACTGCGTGGTACGACTCGATCCGGTTCGGCTCGCTTCGCTTTTCCACTGCGTGGTACGACTCGATCCGGTTCGGCTCGCTTCGCTTTTCCACTGCGTGGTACGACTCGATCTGGTTCGGCTCGCTTCGCTTTTCCACTGCGTGGTACGACTCGATCCGGTTCGGCTCGCTTCGCTTTTCCACTGCGTGGTACGACTCGATCCGGTTCGGCTCGCTTCGCTTTTCCACTGCGTGGTACGACTCGATACGGTTCGGCTCGCTTCGCTTTTCCACTGCGTGGTACGACTCGATACGGTTCGGCTCGCTTCGCTTTTCCACTGCGTGGTACGACTCGATCCGGTTCGGCTCGCTTCGCTTTTCCACTGCGTGGTACGACTCGATCCGGTTCGGCTCGCTTCGCTTTTCCACTGCGTGGTACGACTCGATACGGTTCGGCTCGCTTCGCTTTTCCACTGCGTGGTACGACTCGATCCGGTTCGGCTCGCTTCGCTTTTCCACTGCGTGGTACGACTCGATCCGGTTCGGCTCGCTTCGCTTTTACACTGCGTGGTACGACTCGATCCGGTTCGGCTCGCTTCGCTTTTCCACTGCGTGGTACGACTCGATCCGGTTCGGCTCGCTTCGCTTTTCCACTGCGTGGTACGACTCGATCCGGTTCGGCTCGCTTCGCTTTTCCACTGCGTGGTACGACTCGATCCGGTTCGGCTCGCTTCGCTTTTCCACTGCGTGGTACGACTCGATCCGGTTCGGCTCGCTTCGCTTTTCCACTGTGTGTTACGACTCGATCCGGTTCGGCTCGCTTCACTTTTCCACTGCGTGGTACGACTCAATACGGTTCGGCTCGCTTCGCTTTTCCACTGCGTGGTACGACTCGATACGGTTCGGCTCGCTTCGCTTTTCCACTGCGTGGTACGACTCGATCCGGTTCGGCTCGCTTCGCTTCGTAATCAAACAAATTACTGTTTCCCCCGTTACAACGCCGTTACCGTTACTGACAATAAAATGCGGCGTTACCATAGCCTAATTAAGCTATGGTACCACTGAAGCGGTTTTCATCCGAGTAGGCTCTCTCTCCGCCATAGGACCTGCAAAGTTTTTTCTCTGGTGTGTGTGTGTGTTTATGAGGCGCCGGACTGGACAAAAGCGAAGCGAACGCCGCGAGCGCGCTCGACAGTGCGCGAGAAAGACCGAGTGTGTCCGAGCGCGCGCTCGACTGCGCGAGAGAGACCGAGTGTGTCCGCGAGCGCGCTCGACAGTGCGAGAGAGACCGAGTGTGTCCGAGCGCGCGCTCGACTGCGCGAGAGAGATCGAGTGTGTCCGAGCGCGCGCTCGACAGACCGAGTGTGTCCGAGCGCGCGCTGGACAGTGCGAGACGAGTGTGTCCGCGAGCGCGCTCGACAGTGCGAGAGAGACCGAGTGTGTCCGAGCGCGCGCTCGACAGACCGAGTGTGTCCGAGCGCGCGCTCGACAGTGCGAGAGAGACCGAGTGTGCCCGAGCGCGCGCCCGACAGTGCGAGAGAGACCGAGTGTGTCCGAGCGCGCGCTCGACAGTGCGAGAGAGACCGAGTGTGTCCGAGCGCGCTCGACAGTGCGAGAGAGACCGAGTGTGCCCGAGCGCGCGCTCGACAGTGCGAGAGAGACCGAGTGTGTCCGAGCGCGCGCTCGACAGTGCGAGAGAGACCGAGTGTGTCCGCGAGCGCGCTCGACTGCGCGAGACGAGTGTGTCCGCGAGCGCGCTCGACAGTGCGAGAGAGACCGAGTGTGTCCGAGCGCGCGCTCGACAGACCGAGTGTGTCCGAGCGCGCGCTCGACAGTGCGAGAGAGACCGAGTGTGTCCGAGCGCGCGCTCGACAGTGCGAGAGACACCGAGTGTGTCCGAGCGCGCGCTCGACAGTGCGAGAGAGACCGAGTGTGTCCGAGCGCGCGCTCGACAGTGCGAGAGAGACCGAGTGTGTCCGCGAGCGCGCTCGACAGTGCGAGAGAGACCGAGTGTGTCCACGAGCGCGCTCGACAGTGCGCGAGAAAGGCCGAGGGTGTCCGAGCATTATATAGTTTGTTTATAAATAAATTACAAATTTCAGCATTAGAATAATCTCTGTAGCCTATTGGTATCATCTGCAACGTTTTAATTAATTTACATGGTTATAGAAATAAAATCTAAAAAATAGCTGGCAGGTAATGTTCTGGGAAGGTTCTGGGAGCACTTCTTGTTAAACTGTTTATCATTTTAACTTGCACTACAAAGTATTATTATTTATTCATTTTTGGTACATTTCTTAAGAAGCATAATTTATTTTTAGACTTATTTTTTGGCCAGCTGTGGTCTGTGCAATATTAAATATTAAAAGTTCTAAACCATCTATTATGTTTTATTGTTCTATAGTAATGATAATATTTTAAACAATATATTGCATTGTCCCACAGCAACATTACAATAGTGTAGATTAGTTTACAATGTTTTATAATAATAATTTATTCTATAGTGTCCATTTCATTAATTTAACATATTTAATATTGAGGGCAAGTTATTTGACTTTTTTTTTTCAAAAGTAACGTAATAGTTACTTTCCCTGGTAATTAGTTGGTAATTAGTCTCTTATATATTGATTTAACTCAGTTACTATTTGTGAGAAGTAACTAGTAACTATAACTAATTACTTTTTTTAAGTAACATGCCCAACACTGCGAGTATCTGACTGTGTATTTCATGTCATGTCAGTTGTGATGTTAAATAAAGTCCAAGAGTATTCCAGAATTTCAGCGGGAAACTTACAGACTCATATTCTCCTCTCATGCAGTATCGGATGCAGGATTTCGACTGTACCACTTCTGCATGAGATGAGAACACTTTTTAAGATGTTCTTGGGTCAAGAAAACGCTCGCTCTGACTGGATGTGCTTAAATCCACAATAAGGACACTTTCCTGTCACACATCACACATGCTCACTTCAATAAGCCACAGAACGCAGGTTAATGTGTTTACATGCCGGGCAAATATGGAATAAGGGGCAAAAATCTAGCTGTGTCAATTGGTTTATGCTTATGCCGTTTATGATGACCTTAGTCTGCGTTTACATGACCACACGCACTGTCTGCTTCTTGTGCATAATTGGGTTAAGAATGTGCAAGTAAACATTGACTTTGGGTTGATGGAACCAGAAGTGCAGAAATGCAACTGTTTTTGTTTTCGGGCTAATGCCTGCAGAATGCCTCTATTCAGGAATCTTGACTGCACAAAAAAATAAAATATAAAGTACTGTTTAACTTGTGAAACATGGATATTAGTTGGCCTAACAACCATATGACTCGCCTCACATTAAATTCTCAGTTTTGTAGGTTAACGTTATTACTAAACTGCTTAGTCATAAATACTTGCCTTTATATTTGCTGATGAACTGCTCTTGAAGCTCAGGCTTGTCGGTTTCACAGTGATGTGATGCTCAGCGTCCTGCAGAGGTTTTATACGTCTTTTATTTCCCAGCATGGCGACTTTCTTTCTTGAAATGAGTGGAAAAATTAAATTAAATATAATGTGAATGAAATAAACAAGCATATTTAAAAAATCTTGTTGATCTTACTGGAATTGTTCACCCAAAAACATATGTAATTAACATACAATTATGTTAATTGTTGTTCCAATTGAGCCTCATGTTGTTCCAAACCTGTGTTGTGTTTTTTCTGTTCAACACTAAAGTATATATTTATATTAGCCTATATCACATCACAGAGCTCTATTCAATGACAGCATGTGTGACCAGTCACAACAGTTGTACAATTCCACGTACAACAGGAATTTAAATTAAAAAGGCAACGTGCCAAAAAACATTGGTTCTTGTGTGTCTTGTGATATAGATATAATTGACATCAATCTACTGTATATTCATATCTGAATTAAGAGCTACAGCATACAGGAGATTTTCAGTCAATAACCAGCTAGATTCATAGGGACTATTTTTAATGTGCTTTTTGTCTGCTTTGGACTTTGAAACACACAATAAAAATACTATAAGTGTCTATGTACCATCATTGGGCAAAAAAAGCTTTGTGAAGATAAATAATAATAAATAAATAAATAAAACATTCCACTGAAAAAAATATTTTTGGGCAAATAATGTAATAATGTATTACATAAAATAATAAATATATCAAATAATAATGATATAAAAAATATATAATTTAATTATTTCAAATTACAGTTGCTATTTGACAACACTTTTGAGAAAAACAATGATATAGTAGGCTATCACTGACTCGGTTGTTTTGATTAATTTGTAGAATCTAAAGTACTATTATATAAAAATAACAAAATTATATTTACTGGGCAATGCCTACAGTAGGCAATAAACTTTTTTCCTTATTGCAACAAATCATCAAATTAGAAGCAAATTCAATACAATCAAGAAGTAAATAAAACCTTACGCAAAAAATAATTAAACCACTCAAATAAACCACTTACTTACTTTCATATTTCACAATGTATTTAGTTATCATGCATTTTCAGGACAAGACTTGATCTCACCTTTCCTGCGTGGTGGGGGGTTGTCATCTGTTTCGCGTCCCATTGTCACGTGTCTGCATTTCCCGGGAAAATACATCGACTGTCGCAGACTTGCGTCAATGACGTAGTTACGTATTTGGATTTCACGTTGAAATTGTGATTATATTTATTTGACCGAATAAAAAACTCTCTGATGACAAGAATCTTTGTTTTAATCACAATAGTGTTTCTTCAAACACACACACACACACACACACAAAAAAAAAAAAAACTGGTGGAGTAAGTAGTAAGTCTTTCTAGTGGACAGAGCACATGATCACTTTTAAACGAACCCAGAGGACTCGAACTAGGAACCAGTGCGCATGTCCGTACAAGCACAAGTTTAAAAGAGCATATAATGCCTAAATGAGCAACCTAGATCTCTTGAACAGACATCTTATTTTCTACTAATAGCATTTATTAATCAAAATAGTAAATTGATGTCTGCAAATACACAGCAGGGCTGATATTCAAGCTGGTATATATGTATCCAGTTTTGCACGAGTCTGTGTTGTTGTCAATTTATTTGAGTTAAGATGGGGGAGGGATGTGGATTATTTCGAGGCTCTAAATTAAACTTTAACCAGTACTTTAACAGCATATCTTCTTTTTATTTCTTTCATAAATTAATGGTACTTTACATTAAAGGGCGGAGAAGCTAGACCTGGTAAAAGTGCTTTAAAAACGCATAGCCACAACAGATTGTCATCTTTTGAGCAGCACTTGTTCTGCTTAGCTATCTACCTGTCTGTCACTGTCTGCCTGTTAGTTCAGCTGTGTCTGCAGTCAGTCTCAGTGCTGTGGGGGAAGGGCGCGCGCGCGATCAGTCTCAGTGCTGTGGGGGAAGGGCGGCTGATCACAGTGTGAGCAGATCTCAGTCAGACTGACAGTCACAGGCAGGGTTAGGGTTAGGGTTAGTGGAGATCCAATGGCTTTTCAAATCAAAGAAAGAACAAAATAATTCTGTAAACAAACATTTAAACGTGTCAGCTTGATTCATGATTCTTTTAAACAATTTGTTTTCTTTTGTATGACTACATGTAACTGCTCTGTCTGTCTATCTATCTATCTATCTATCTATCTATCTATCTATCTATCTATCTATCTATCTATCTATCTATTTCTTTTGTATGACTACATGTAACTGCTCTGTCTATCTATCTATCTATCTATCTATTTCTTTTGTATGACTACATGTAACTGCTCTGTCTATCTATCTATCTATCTATATCTATAGAGAGATAGATAGATAGAGAGAGAGAGAGAGAGAGAGAGAGAGAGAGAGAGATACAGAGCAGTTACATAGTCATACAAAAGAAAAAAAAGTGTTTAAAAGAATCAAGCTGACACGTTTAAATGTTTGTTTACAGAATTATTTTGTTCTTTCTCTGATGTTCATTGATATATAATGTACTAAGGATTTTGAGCAAGTTACAGGCTTTTGATGGTAATCTATTGTGTTCTGCTGTTTGTACGAAATGCGCTTTCCTTATTTGCAAATCTTAAGAATGATTCAAGAAATGTACTAAAGCGACTGATAAGAACTGTTTATAGAGGAGAGCAGTTACAGCAAACATCTCTCTCTCTCTCTCTCTATATATATATATATATATATAGAGAGAGAGAGAGAGAGACAGAGCAGTTACATATAGTCATATAAGAAAAAAAAGTGTTTAAAAGAATCATGAATCAAGCTAACATGTTTAAATGTTTGTTTTCAGAATTATTTTGTTCTTTCTTTGATTTTAAAAGCCATTGGATCTGCACTAACCCTAGCCCTAACCCTAACCCTAGCCCTAACCCTAGCTCTGCCTTTGACTGTGCCTTGTGTCACAAACAAGAATGTCAAAATGCTTAGTCATGTTGTCAATATAACTGTATCAGTACTTTTAGAAGTAAACAATGGCTACGATTTTGATGACAATGATTGAAAATACAAAAGACTGCACTTTATCTGTATGACACATATGCATGCGCAGAAGAGTACTCAACGGTCAACAACGTCACTTGTTTGCGGAAGTAGCTAAACATGAATGTCAACAGTGGAGCTCGTTTAGCAATATTAAAGTTATTTGTGTGGATGCGGAGTCGCAGCCAGGAGTGGTGGGATACTGATGTGAGTGGCTTCACTAATACAGAATTCATCAGTAACTTCCGAATGACCAGATCCACCTTCGATTATGTTTGAGCACCTTCGATTAACTCTGTCACGGGAAGAGACACGTCTGCGGCGGACCAAACAGTGCAACGCGTTGGAGTGTAGTGGCTAGCTACAGGTGCGTGCTATCGTACGATAGCTAACTTGTTTATCTTCTCATTCCCGCCTACTTCAACGCAGAATTATGACGTTTGTCGCATATCAATGGCGTGCGGGTCGGATACATGTGACTTGGCCGTTCAGATTGAGGTCGCATTTGAAAAGATCGAATACAGATCGGATTTGGACCACATACCCAAGTGGCCTGGGTCGCATTTGAAAAGATCGGATCTGTGTCGTTCAGACTGTCATGAAAAGATCAGATACAGGTCGCATAGAGGCAAAAAAAATCGGAATTGGGTCGTTTTAGCCTGCAGTGTGAACGTAGCCATAAACACACATGGCCCATTACTCTAGTTGAGACTGGACTCACATATATACTGTTGGTCTGTTAAAAAATTACAGTACAATGTCATTGCAATAAAGAAAAAGACTATTACACACATATGTACGTGTGTGTGTGTGTGTTACATTATGTCTCTATCACGTATATTTACTGTATAATGAACTTATGGTGAACAGTAGCCTAGTGAACACTGTCTGATCACACACCTGTTCTGTCTACAAACGCTTGAATGATTGAGGACACACACGTTTGTTCTCATGGCTCACCTTTCAACCCGCCTCGGCCATGAGGTCATGACTGAACATGATCTACATAGTGGCCCTTATTTCTTCAGAAACCTACATTCTTGGCCTGTTCTATCTCTTCCTCTGTTTTACCTCTGTATCACCACACATGCTTACTCCTCTTCTCCTCCTCGGCTGTTCACCCTGTTGTTCTTCCGTTCTCAGAGTGTGTATGTGTTGTGCTCTGTCTATATGCCAGAGGAAGATCATGAGATGCACTCTGAGCGATTATAGAGAACTGGTGATCATTGATTGATCTAATGCTTTACATTCCCCTTCATTAGTGAAATTCAGAATTCACATCTGCAATTCAACAATTCAGGACAAAAAAAGTCTAATAGAATTGTATAGAAAATATGTTTGACAGTTTATGACAACTAGTTCAACCATTCTGCATTTAATGACTTATGGAACTAATGCCTATATGTTTTGAGGGGTCTATTGCCTATATGTTTTGAGACTATTCAACAGAGAACCAGTATAATACATTTTGATAAACATGACATAAGCAATTAATAATGTAAGAAACAGCAGACACTTGTATATAAATTGCATGAATGTACCAAAGCATTTGCAATTTGTTCAAAAGAATGATAAACTGCTTTTATGATGTGCATTTTATTTATATTTAAATAGAAATACTTATGTTTAACAGGTTATTCAAATGTTTCTGTTGATTAAACAGTGACTAGATGATGATGTCTAAAACAAGAATTTTAGTTGTGATCTGGGAAATGCACCAAAGCGACTGAAAAAAACTTCAATATAATTATTATAATAATATAATATATAATTAGAATGTTGTAACTGCTTTCCTCTATATAATATAATATAAAGAGAATGTTGCATGTAAGTGCTCTCCTAGATATATAATATAAAATAATATATAAAATAATACAATATAATATATAATATAAAGATAATGTTTGCTGTAACTGCTCTCCTAGATATATAATATAAAATAATACAATACAATATATAATATAATACAATTTAAAGAGAATGTTTGCTGTAACTGCTCTCCTCTATATAATATAATATAATATAATATAATATAATATAATATAATATAATATAATATAATATAATATAATATAATATAATATAATATAATATTAAGAGAAATGTTTGCTTGTTTGCTTTAAGTGAATGTGTTGCTGTGGTAACGGACTCCCGCTTGTGCGGTGGGTGGGGGCGGGGCGGCGCCCGCTCACTGATATATGAGAGGGAACGGCAGAACGCAAAGTAGGAGAAAACACTTTTTAAAAAAAGATTACTCATAAAAGCAAGCGATTAAGCATGTTTTCACATCTTTTTGTGGCTTGTCTGTTTTTATTAAACAAACTCGGATGAATAAATCATCACACCCATATTGACAGATTTAATCAGTTGTTCCTCTGCTTTTGGAAGGAAATATGTAACGTACTTTTTAAATTCACATGACGTAATGTGTCTGTCCCTTCCCCGCTTCAAACTCGTTCCTACATGATTAATAAACTCCTATGTAAGTTACTGTACGTGCTGTATAGTCTCGGTGACGCGCAGCAGCGCGATCTTCACACACACACAGAGCAGACTCTGATGCGAGAGCAAAACTGCGAGGATTAAAGTTGAAACACATGCTCATATACATCATGAGAGCTCCTGCTGCTCAGGGCAAATTAGTAATTTTTTATTTAAATAATAATTATTGGCAATTTATCTATAATTGAATGTGGATTATCTGTTTATTTATTTATAATAATGATTTTTTTTTGCCTCCGCCATCTTTGTTGATGACGTAATGGCCTCTGATTGGTCAGATCATCAAGTCCCGCTCTCATAGTGGCTTCCTGCGCTCTGATTGGTCAGAATCCCCGAAGTGTGTATCTTTTCCGGAAGTGCAGTACTCCTAGAGGGCGCTGTGTTATACACACTTTAGTGGGGGGGCATACACACTTCACATACACAAATCACTTAAAAGTGATTTTTTGGGACAAGTGAGATTTTAAGTCTGGACACCATTTTAGAGTATGCTGAATGCCATTATATAGTCAAACAAATGAGGACATACAAAATGTCCTCAATTTTTGAGGTGGTCCTCAGTTTACTGGTGTGTATCCTGGTGAATGTACCCAAAAGGGACATAAACAAACACACACACACACACACACACACACACACACACATACACATATACACACACACACACACACACACACAAATATATAAGGTCAGGTATAACTGAATCAGTCTGCAGAGACACACAGGGAATGTGGAGGTTGAGAAGACCTCTGCCAGCTACAAAAGAGTCAGATTGGTATCTTCGTTGCCCTGGGCAAACACAGAGAGCACTGTGGGCGGTAAAACCCCATCTTACAAAAAAAAATTATCGAAGGTGTGAGGAAGTAAAAGTTTGGCAAGGAAGTATGGGTGATTTTCCCACCTCACTGAACATCACTCGCCGCAATGTCTTCATAGATGGATATCAACATAACTTTTTATGGTATACCGGCGGACATAGTGAACTTTTCGCTGTGACCTTTTAAATGAACAATTCTTTTTCTCTCCTGTATTTTCACAGTGACTGATATCCAATAAGACGAGGCTTAAATCCACAGCCAGTGTAATTCTGTCATGCATCTTTGGCAATGTCACATACTTCTGCTCATCTGGATTATGCATGCGCTGTCATGACGGCTGTTTTATGACACTCATCGATCCACTTTTACCCAGGGCGGCCATTGATCTCCGTTATCATTGTCCCAATCCCAAAGCTCAATGAGGAGTCACGAGCCAACCTTAAAGGTCAAAAGCCACTCCGGTTGTTGTCACAAAGCACTCGGTTCCCCAGACACTGAATTAGTACTGTTTGCACGGATCTATTTATTACAGTGTTTTGTCTGATCCATTGTCTTTGTGTTTTTAGCCTGATGGCTCTTGGCAAGTTCTCTACAGCCCCATTTGCATTGCACAATCTCTGGCATGCCACTGTGCCATTGCTGCTTTGAAGGGGCTCCCAGATGCACTTATTTCTGCGCAGTGGTTCGTTTGGGAAACTTAGTTAATTAGTGTGTGTGTGCATGCCGCTTGTTTTACTGTTAATAGAGTCTCAAGGCACCCGGAGCAGAGGCGCTCGATACAGCGTCTCCTCCTGTTCCTCTCGTACTCGCTCACATCCACGAATATGGCCTCATTCCACCAGAACTCTTGAGCTGGAGGCCAAGTGTTTGATAGATCTGAAGGTTTGTAGATGTCTTTATCACTTTGTGCCATTAGTGTTGTAATACTCTGAAGTGAGCTCTGAAAGGGACTGCTTTGAGACAGTTTTTCAAAACCTACTTTATCAGCAGCTGAAAATGAGTGTGAGACCATTCATATGGTCTTACGAATGCTGAGATGAACTCCAAAATGCGTTGTAATACTGTATGTCTATTGCAAAAAAAATATATATATATATACATATGTATACATACTAGGGTTGGGCGATGTCTACCAAATTGGCATCAGACGATGTCTACAGTAAAACATTGCAATGGACTATGACATCGGGGGGTTGTGTTTGAGCTTTAAGCTCCGTTAATGTGGTGTGCGTCTGGAGAAAGAGAGAACGTGCACAAAGCTGAAAGGGCTTGAATGAAGCGCTGAAATATCATTACCACAAACGATTCTGAGTGCTTGTAGTGTGATCTGTACCGCTGTTTTGACACACTACTCCCTTCAACTAGAAACAGTATAATGGTGCTACCGTTCTGTCTCGCGATCCGAATGGAAACATGCCCCCAGATGCGGAAGAATCGTGAATCGTGAAGAATCACGATGCCGGCTCAACATCGTGATGTCTGTCATCCATTTGCGATGGACGATGGCATCGTCTATCTGCCCAACAATACATACATACTTATCTTTCTTAGAGGAGTTTTTATAGTAACATTTCATAAAACAATAATTTTGCCCTCAGCTGTGACATTTAGGGTTTCATGGCTTTGATTCTTGATTTAGTGGTTCGATTGGCCAGCTGTTGGGCTCCTTTGGAATTCAGCTGTGCTGCTTTAGCCCTGGGCTTTTTCCAGACCTCCTATTCATTTACACTGGCTAATCTGATTTTCTCATCTGTAAACTACCGTTTTCTTTTAACGTTTGGTTTCGTAATGCAGCATGGAGCCGCATCCTCTTTTGTTCTACAATTAAATTTCACATTTAGCTTTGCTTATTACATTAAGAAACCCTAATAGGTAATTATGAATAAGTACAGGCCAGTTGGAACATATTCAAACAAGGAGATTAATTTATTCATAGCAAGTAGGAGGAGAGGGTTGGAACTTCACCAATCGAGCATTCCTGTCCCACTGGCACTACCTCTGCACCGGCTGAGTAAAAGTGAGACGAAAACAGCTCTGCATGGTGAGCATAGCTCCGTAAGTGCTGGCTGGAGGCTTCGGGGAGTTCCTTATCTCTCAGTTTAGCTCCACTTACAGAGGTGAGAAGGCCATGTTATCTGCAAACCTCTGCCTGCTATGGTTCTCTCTGCCAATCTCTGCCAGCAAGTGAAGGGGCCAGGAGGGGACGCCGGGGTACAAGGTCTGATTATAGCCCACAAATGGCAGATCAATAGACCTTAACCGGAGGCCTCATCGATCAGCAGACATAGGGCAGCAAATTTACTCACATTCTTAGGCTCATTCGTCATGACCGGGGCACTAGGGTGTGAAATTCAGATTGCTATTGCCGTCAGCCTGTTCAATAAGGACGTGCAGGATGTGCGTCATTGGCTGCTTTCCTCTATAGGGGTGAAGACTTGTCTTTTGCAGCCTAGACAACCGGGGCTTATGCCGTCTTCACGGGCTATCGGAAATTTCCTACTTCCTACTTGTAGATGCTCAGTGTGATGAACTCCCGACTTCTTAGATCTTCTAACTGTGTGATGTAAATTATGTTAATGACGCAAATACACATTATTCAGTAATTTATTTGTTTTAAATTGTTTTAAAATGTTAAGGATTTTGAATAAATCGTATGCGTTAACGCGTTATTGTTGACAGCCCTAATTTACAGTAATTACGATAGCACGTGAAGGCAGCATTAGCCTTCTGCATCAGCTCCACACTGGTCACACCCCCTTAGTTAAAATGCCAATCAGAATGGTTATTGTGTGACAAAGTTCTTTAAGGTCATGTAATAAGGTCCTGTTTGAATCTTTTTTTAAAACACCTTTGATTGTTTGCTATATGTATATTTATATTAAAGACCAATCGAAGCGACTTTACCATTCTAAAGTAATTCACATTGATATGACCTTACTCAGTGTCATTTAAATAGCTTTCGGGCTGTTTACATTGTGTGTTAAGATGCGGTAATGTTTACATCAACTGACAGGATGCGTTAGTCTGTAAGATCAATGCTCTGAACCTCCTTTATGGTGGTCTCTTGACTCTAGGAAAGAGAAAGGATGGATTATTTTTACGGTTAAAATTTCCAGCTTTGAGCTGACATTTTTTTCTATATGAACTTTAATGGTATTAAGACTAGAAATATGTTTAAATTTGTTAATAAATAATCAAGGAATACAGAAAGAAGAGTGCAGAGAGACAGATATCAGTATGAGGGTGTTGGAAAAACAGAATGGCCATTAAAACCAAGCTGCGCGGGACAAATTAACTGTCGGTCGTTGAACACAGTAAGGAATTTCGTTCTCTGGCCTTGAATCAGAATTAATTAAGATTGCACTGTCAGACATGTGAAGAGCACAGTCTAGGTTGATTTAGACAGCGTTTGTGTGTTAATGGAGAATCAATTGGCTCTGTAGCGAATGGCTGCAGGTCATAGAAGTGTTGTCTTTGTTGTTTTGCTTCCTCTAGAGAGATTCTCCTTTTGTATCAGGAATCAGTGCCATATGCCAGTACAGGAGTTTACTACAGAAAAGGGAGTGTAAATGGTTTGTTAATCATGTTTTAATTGGAAGTGCATCTATTCCTGTATACTGGATTCCCTCCAAAGCCTCTTCGTTCCTTAAGTGTCACTATTCATAGTTTCTTTCCTGGCAGATCCAGGAATATGAAGCATCTGTGGGCATCATGGGGCTGCAGTTTGAATCTATCTTCAACCCTACTGAATTTCCATGTTGACCCAGGTTGTGAGGACCTGGTGAACGGTTGAAGCTGGTCAAAAAGCATGGTTGACTAATGGTGTGTTCACACCGAACGCGAATTTAATTATTTGCGCGAGTAGATTACATACAAAGTCAATGCAAAGACGTGAATAGACGCATCATTCGTGCCGGGCGTTGCAAATGACGCGAATTGGGCGACGCGTTTGCCGCGAATGTCTTCCGCGCAAGTTGAAAAATTTGAACTCGAGCGAATGTTCAAGCGTCTAACTAAACGCGATAGACGCGTATTTGACGCTCTATTCGCGTTCGGTGTGAACACACCATTAGATACTGTCGTCTTGCTGGTTATTCTAGTGAAGCCATATTTTATTGTAATTGGTGAAATTACAATAAATTTCTTACTGAATTTCTCCAGGCAAAAAGTTCTCTAATGACAGCCTTATAGCTCAATCATTCGTTTGTTCTTTTTTTTTAGTGCCCAATTTTTGGGATCAAAATTAGTTTCTTCAGCCAGTTTGGTTACTTCATCCAATCAGAATGAATGGTGACTATATTTTAGAGAATGTCCATTGGCTGTGATTTTTGAAGTGATTTGTTTTCTCCCACACATAGCAGCAGTGGTGGGTTTGAGGTATTAAGGGAGTTCAGCAAGAGAAGAAAAGATGGATCTGGGATTTTCTCCCCATCTTCACATCTTTTTATCTCTCTTCCACAAAATCAACATGACAATAAACCCTCAATTAGGAGATGAGGGGAATACTAACTCTATTTGAGTCAATAGCCTCCTGTGCACTGCAGCAGTGAAGCAGTGGTAGTTTATACACACTGAGGCCTAAACCAGAAGCCACAGATATTCCTCACATTCTCACATCTCTGCTGACTCCTAAATTTCACAATAGCACGCTATCTCAATGTGCTTATTTTCCATCCTAAATAGCAATTAGTGTGTCCTAATTCATAGTATTTAGAAAAAACGTACACCAGAAATACCCCTTTTCCAGCAGTATGAAAATGTGCAGTCTTTCTAGTCTAATATACAGGTCCTTCTCAAAAAATTAGCATATTGTGATAAAGTTCATTATTTTCCATAATGTAACGATAAAAATTAAACTTTCATATATTTTAGATTCATTGCACACCAACTGAAATATTTCAGGTCTTTTATTGTTTTAATACTGATGATTTTGGCATACAGCTCATGAAAACCCAAAATTCCTGTCTCAAAAAATTAGCATATTTCATGCGACCAATAAAAAAAGTGTTTTTAATACAAAAAAAAAAAGTCAACCTTCAAATAATTATGTTCAGTTATGCACTCAATAGTCAATACTTGGTCGGGAATCCTTTTGCAGAAATGATTGCTTCAATGCGGCGTGGCATGGAGGCAATCAGCCTGTGGCACTGCTGAGGTGTTATGGAGGCCCAGGATGCTTCGATAGCGGCCTTAAGCTCATCCAGAGTGTTGGGTCTTGCGTCTCTCAACTTTCTCTTCACAATATCCCACAGATTCTCTATGGGGTTCAGGTCAGGAGAGTTGGCAGGCCAATTGAGCACAGTAATACCATGGTCAGTAAACCATTTACCAGTGGTTTTGGCACTGTGAGCAGGTGCCAGGTCGTGCTGAAAAATGAAATATTCATCTCCATAAAGCTTTTCAGCAGATGGAAGCATGAAGTGCTCCAAAATCTCCTGATAGCTAGCTGGATTGACCCTGCCCTTGATAAAACACAGTGCACCAACACCAGCAGCTGACATGGCACCCCAGACCATCACTGACTGTGGGTACTTGACACTGGACTTCAGGCATTTTGGCATTTCCTTCTCCCCAGTCTTCCTCCAGACTCTGGCACCTTGATTTCCGAATGACATGCAAAACTGAGCAACAGTCCAGTGCTGCTTCTCTGTAGCCCAGGTCAGGCGCTTCTGCCGCTGTTTCTGGTTCAAAAGTGGCTTGACCTGGGGAATGCGGCACCTGTAGCCCATTTCCTGCACACGCCTGTGCACGGTGGCTCTGGATGTTTCTACTCCAGACTCAGTCCACTGCTTCCGCAGGTCCCCCAAGGTCTGGAATCGGTCCTTCTCCACAATCTTCCTCAGGGTCCGGTCACCTCTTCTCGTTGTGCAGCGTTTTTTGCCACACTTTTTCCTTCCCACAGACTTCCCACTGAGGTGCCTTGATACAGCACTCTGGGAACAGCCTATTTGTTCAGAAATTTCTTTCTGTCTTACCCTCTTGCTTGAGGGTGTCAATGATGGCCTTCTGGACAGCAGTCAGGTCGGCAGTCTTACCCATGATTTTTTAAAAGCCTCAGGAATCTTTTGCATGTGTTTAGAGTTAATTAGTTGATTCAGATGATTAGGTTAATAGCTCGTTTAGAGACCCTTTTCATGATATGCTAATTTTTTGAGACAGGAATTTTGGGTTTTCATGAGCTGTATGCCAAAATCATCAGTATTAAAACAATAAAAGACCTGAAATATTTCAGTTGGTGCAATGAATCTAAAATATATGAAAGTTTATTTTTTATCATTACATTATGGAAAATAATGAACTTTATCACAATATGCTAATTTTTTGAGAAGGACCTGTAGTCAGTTAAAGCTGCAGTCCGTAGCTTTTCCTCTTTGTCGCCATCTCTCTGTTCGAAATCTGTAACTGCAGTGATTCGCAGAATTATCGTCTTTACGTGGGTTGTAAATCGGCATGAAACAGCGCGGATGAACACAGTGTTTTGAGGCGAGTGGTGCTGTCAGTCACCGCGCTGTGTGGATACTGTCATACAGAATCACAGATTCACTTTTTGAAAGTTTGACCAACATAAGAATTTTCATAAGAAAATGTCTTCTGAACAAGTAAGTAACATCCATTTTTGTTCTGACCAACTAAGGGGGAAAAAGCATTCGACATGATAAGCTTCGTTAGATTTAATCAACGCGATTTACAGCAACCGTGCAAATTATAGCCTACTTTGTTCTCAAATTGTTCATGTTAACAACATCACATCAGCATTGCGTGACTAATGTTAAATTTAATGTGTTTTATGGTTACCTGTGTAGTTCAGAATTCATATTCTCCATAATAGCAAAACGAGAAAGGCACAACAAAGGAAACTCCATAACTGTGTGAATTAAGAAAACGTACTGTTACACGATTGAACTATTGAAATGTCTTAACTTATTTGTTCAGCAGAAAAAAGCCGTCTCTTCTTCCGTTTTGAACCCCTTCAAAACACGGAGTTCACGCACTTTTCAAAAGCCCCGCCGTTGTTTAAATCCTTGTGTTCGCATGAGACAGTTTCTTTCTCTTTCTCTAGCCACCTTAAATCCGAAGTACGAAGTCTTTTGGGTTTTATAACTGCTAAATCTTCAGTTGACACTGATGATTGTTGTTTGGATCTTTCTGGATGCCATAAGTTTAATTATGTAAAGTGCTGCGAGAAAAGCCTATACATCTAAACATCTCGTCACGCGCAGTATAGCCGGCTAGCCGAAACTCCTTCTTTATGTGTACGGGTGTGACGTAATGACGCAAAGACATGCTCGAATTTCCCGCGGAAACCCACCAGTACCACTGGAATTAAAATCATTATTACAAGCTAACCGTTTTGAATCTAGCTATGGCAAGCAGATAGTTTTGACCACTGGCAGAATAAGTTTTTTTTAATATAATTATTTTGGATTATTTTTAACTTAAAAAAGCTACGGACTGCAGCTTTAAGTCAAGTCACCTTCATTTATATAGTGCTTTTTACAATCCAGATTGTTTCAAAGCAGCTTTACAGTGATGACAGGAAATTAATGCAACAAATATTGTTATATATCCCCTAATCCAATGTGCAACAGATAAGTTTGTGACTTAATTTTTTAAATATTTTAATACTGAAATGTTAAATAACAATGCATTTTAAAGTAAAAAAAAAAAAGAGCAAAAGTACACAGCAATGGAGTCTGTAGTATCAATACATTTTTATAAAGCGAAAGTATGTTCCAGTACTTTTGAGTATGTTTTACTATATAGACTCATAAGTATGGTCTTTTGCATCACCAGCCAAGCATATACTTTTAGTGCATAATATAAAAAATGTCCACATAGGCCATTCCCATGACTCCCTATTTTGCCAGCCCTCATGACTTGATTTGTCATTACTTTCTGATTGATTTCCAGCAGTCTTTTCTAAAAGGGTTAAACACTTGCTGTTTTATCTGTGTTGCATAGTAAAATTGCATTTAGTAGTCACTGCCAAGTCAAATATCCAACCTGTCTGTCTGGTAGAGAAGCAGAGGGGGGAAATGAAAGGTTCTCTGGCGTGTGTCCCAGCTGCAATCAGGTTTCTAACCTGTTTACGGCCCCATGTGTCGGGGCTATGCATAACCTCTCTCAGAAAGCTCTGATTGCTCAAGTAAAATGGATTCAGCAGAACAAACAAACAAACAAACAAACAAAAATATTTATGTCGGTTTGCATTGATTTCCGTTTCCTTTAATTTGTACATGAAGCGAAAAAACAATGCAGGATGGCTTGTGCAATGTCAATCTTTTGAATACAGCGTGAATGTACATGTAGTTAGTTTTGTTTGTAGTATATGTTTGTGAATTACACTGTAATAGGAAATTAAATTGTCTTGTTTTCTCTTTTTTTGTCTTTGCAGGTAAGATGTGGACATTTGTTCTCCTCTCTGAACTACCCAAAACAGCTACGCAGCGCAAGCCTTGAGTAACAGCAAGTTCTTCACACTGCACTTATTTATACTTGCAATTCTGGAACAATCAGTTGGCTTGTCAGTCAGTTTGTCAGCACACAATGGTTTCGTAATTATAACCTGCTGATCTCTCTTTTGTGTGTCAGATGACTGTCTGAGATCAGTGTGTTTTCTTAAAGTCGCCGAGCACCAACCGAGCGTCAACACGAAATAGAATTTGCAACTCATTGAACTTGTGCAATCTGACATTTCACAGAGTGAAACAGGATTGTAAATGGGAAAAAGTGTAGGATGAGACATCAGGAATTGATTGGATTGTAAAAAGTGGACATATCAGAATTGATAGTGTTGACCAAGAATAAGTTGATGATAAAGGGATCGGTGATGTGAGTTGAAATTCCAGTCAAAGGATAATGCAGACAAAGGATAATGCAGACATTTTCAAGAACAGCTTCATCAAGACAAGCTTTGAATGTTGGCTTGACAAGTCTTGGAAATGTAAAATAGTTTGAAGGTTATTTTGAAGGCTGAAGGTTATATAAGACGTGTGTACTTGGGTTGATTGAAGAGGTAATTGATGTTTGAAGGGATGTATGCCTTTCTAGATGGTTGCTAAAGTTTAGATAGATAGATAGATAGATAGATACCCTTTTTTTCAAAGTTTTGTAGCAGTGTGTGTACATGGATGTGTGGATATTCATATGTGTGTGTTAGAGTGTACATTCCAGCTCATCTAAGTTCTCTCGTGTGGACAAACGGGTCTAGCAGTACCTATCTTTCCAGGTCATGTAACCAACCTGTCAGTCACTGTTTTACAGCACGGATTCTGCTTATACTTTGAGACAATGAGTGCACTGCATTGATTTGTACACATAATATTTTTACTGAGTTCAAGATTGGGTACTTATTGTTCAGTCTCTTTACTAGAAATAAAGATGTAATGCCTGGAGGTTTATGTCTTTATGTTAGGTCACTGATGATTATTTTGCCCCATGTGCTGTGACTCAAATGGCTTCAAGGGCTTTTTGAGAGCAGATCTTTTACTTCTTTTGACACACTTGTGTGCAACTCCACTTCCAGCAGAGCACTGACCTTAGACCTGGCCGAACAACTTGTATAGCACTTATTACCACAAACCCCCTACTGTTTCAAGAACCTGTTACTTCAGGTTGAAAGTGAGATATAGAAGGAAAGAAAAAAAATGAAACAGAGAGCACGAAAAAGACCTACATAAAAAGACCACATGAGAAAGGGATGAGCATGCAAAGCGATTCATCTGTTCCCGGAAATTCTCTGTGCATCTCTTTTAGTCAGTACTGTGTTGTCATGGTCACTTGGCTCAGGACCAGCAAACACTATAAAGGGGCACGCGAATATTTTAGTCATGGAACATCGTAAAACAAACACATGCCTAAGGCACTCTGCACGAGAGGAGTGATACAATTATTTCAAATGATCTGGTGCCCAGCATCGTGTCATTACACACCTTATGGTCATCACTCCAAAACATAATTAAACACTCTGTAATTTGACTTTTGGCGCCAATGCTAGCCTATGGCTGGTAAAAATATCTATATATTTTCTTCTTAGATTTATCTTTAAAATAATAAATCCCATGGTTTGAGAAGAACGATCAATATCTTTATGGAATTTTTCTTCTCAAGTAAATTTTATTTCGTTTTAAGGATGTAAGGAAATCTACGCCAGTACTTGTATAACAAAACAACCCTTGTATCTGCAAATCATACTAGTTTTACGTTTAAAAATTTCTCCCACATTTCACAATGAAAAAGCAAAACTGAGATTGTGTAGCTTGAAGCATTTTTGTTCACATACTTGGGTAGGGAATGGCTCAAACCTAAGTGTTGTAAACTATCTCAAGAATTGAATGTGACATGTTTTGCCCATCTGGAGGTGAAGGTACACCTGACACCGTAGATAACATATGACCTCTCTTGGTGTGTATCCAGGCGTGCTCACCAGGCCATTACATTCTGCAGGATACTTGGAAGGCAGTTCACATACTTGTATGACCAACACCGATAGCCTCAGGCCATTTGCAGTATTTACACATGTGATTCCTTCCTTGGAGAACTAGCTGTGGTTATATGTTGCTTAATATGGGAAACTAGTTTGGTGATTGGGTGATTGGCAGGTCAAGTACAGGTTCAGGGTGGTGCAGTCATGTGACAAGCCTCATGCTGCCTACAGTTACCAGCTCTGTCACAGTGGTGTTCACACACACAGTGACCTCTATAGGTCAAAAAGTGCATTGCATATTGAGGCTGCTTTTTTTGTGTGTGAGCTCGGACAATCTTAATCGCTCATACATTTCAGATAGCTTCTGTGCATGTGTTTGGGGAAAAACAAACAAACAAACAGTGGTTTGTGTTGGAGAATAGATACATCTTTGGTCAGTTCCAATGCTGGGTTCAACTAAACTGAGACAAATATTTGATCTTATTTCAGTTAGAATTCACATTTTAAATGAGCCATTTTTATATCCATAATATGGTGAGTTATGAAAGATAGAGCTCTTAATTAAAGGCTAGAACCCCCATTCTTCCACCTCTGCTGTTATCCTCCTGTGGTCACCCTGCCCTGGACTCCAAAAGCTGAGATCAAAAGGTTGACCCGAGGTGCTTACTGATAAGTCGAGGGGCTTGGCAGCCGCTATGAACCTCTCACTCATTATCGCTGACCTGTGCTAATCAAGGGAGGAAGGAGGCCGTGACCCGCTCCTCGATAGACTCCCACCAAAATATATCAGCAATTAGCCCAGCCATAAAGCTGCTAAATTACACCCCCCTGTGAGTCATTCGAAAAATGCGATGAGAGCGAGACGTCCCGAATAACTGATACAGTTGATACATATGCACCTCAAAAATTTTAATAGGAAAACAAATTTTTTTTTATTAAGATTTCGGTTATGATTTTATTTATTTTCTGTTCCATTATGTCCTTAAAAAATAGCCTCTGTGAAATTCAATGTATTTTTTTTTTTGCATGATTTGTTTTTCCATTGTTATTTCTATTAAACAAATAATTTTTTTAAATTAAATTCATTCATTAATTCATGTTATATATATATATATATATATATATATATATATATATATATATACATATATACAGTATATATATATATATATGTGTGTATATGGAGGTAAGCAAATGTCAGTCAAATGACACTGACAAATGACAAATGACATTAAATATTGATGGAGGTAAGCAAATGTCAGTGAACTTGAAAAAAAAAAAAATATATATATATAAAGTTGACTGACATTTGCTTACCTCCATCAAAGGTGATGGTAAATACTTTTATAATGTGTCAAAATATTTCCATTTCAAGCTGTTCTTTTGAACATTTTTTTGATAAAAAAAACCCTGAGAAGATGTTTCTTGAACTGACCGAATTATTTAAAGGGAGAATATTACATAAAAAAAAAAAAAACATACATTTTAACATTTAACATTAAACACACTATTGTTTATATAGAATTGTTCTATAGTCTATAAGCATGTATTGCTATTACATCAGAAGTAATTGTAGTTAAATGACAGAAACATTAAGTTATCCCTTGCTTTACTTTTTCAAGGGAAATGTAATTAAATCAGGAAACAGACTGCAATGAAGTGAAGATGGCGTTACTAAATGTAAGATCGATCTCAAACAAGACATTCACAATTAATAGACATATTCTATCTCTTGGGCTTGACTTTTTGTTTATGACTGAGACGTGGCTAAATGCCGGTGAACTTGGTCCACTCACTGAAGTTTGTCCTAAAGACTATACATTTTTTAATACAATACTGTCAGCTGGTCGTGGTGGGGGCCTAGCTACTATTTATAGAGATACATTTAAATGCCGTCTATCTGCCACAGAACTGTTTTCCAGTTTTGAAGCACAGCTATTTAAGAAGAATGGCTGTAATTCATTTTTATGTATTAGTTTACAGACCCCCAAAGTATAATAAGGACTTTATAAGTGAATTTTCTGATTTTTTATCTTCTGTTGTGCCAAATGCAGATAGGATTTTGATACTGGGCGATTTTAATATACATGTTTGTTGTCCTTCTAAAACTATGGTTAAAGAATTCGCACATGCGACCAAAATTTGTAAGGGTGCGACGAGAATTTTTCCTAGGTCGCACCAGTGCACCTAATGCCTGGTTCAGATTACACGATTTTAGCCCCGATTTTGGCACGATCCGTTTGACGTAGGGTGTCGTGGGGATTCATAAACGACAACGGGCGTCGGGACGCAAGATTCGATCGTATCATCTCGTATAGTGTGTCATAGTGGGCGACAACCTACGTTGCGTCTGCGATGCTTCACGACATCACGACAAAAAGACTAGCATGTTTAATTTTTTTAACGGTCGTCCACGACGGGTTCCGTCACATGTATGAGGTTGACCAACAGGAGCACAGAAGCTTTTCCGTACACAACTTTCAAAAATGGCGAAACGAAAGAGAGACGATGATGCTACTAGGTGGAGTTATGACATGGAGGAAAGGTTCGTGGAGCTGTGGCAGCAGTAACAGAAAACAATATTTTACCTCAAGTTCTCTTTGGAGGATTGACAGCCCATACTGTCCTCTTCGAGCAATCCAGGAATGTGTCCATTGTCGGGTTTTGATTCTTCTTTTACGTTTTTCTGAACACAGGACAGCCAACACTCACCGCTTCATCCATTGTTTGTTTACGTTCGTTTCCGGAAGTCACTCGCTACTACTAGTTTCGCCTTCTCGATGACATCACGCGCGTCGTTAAAGACGGCACGCGATGACTGGTCAGGAAGCAACGTGTAGTCTGACATGTTTCTTGTCCACGACACGACAAGATTTTAGGAGTCAAAATCGCGTAATCTGACACAGTGACTATGGTAACAGACAAAAAAAAAGTGTAATCTGAACCAGGCATAACGTTCTCGCATGATCGGATCCGCTGCCTCTCCACAAACGAGTCTTTTGTTCTCCTTGCACGCATGGTTGGATCATATCATGGTCTAAACCAATCAGAGATAGAGATTGGGCGGGTCTTTGCCTCTGATTGGCTGTGGTTCAGATATTCCTGTAGGACTAAAATGCTCCGTCCTGTGTGATTGAAATAAATTGCGATCTGTCACCTGAGCACCAGGGAATCAGTAACGGCAATCAGCAGCATCAGCTAAATAAACGCAAGAAAACAGACGACGAAGAAACTTTAAAAAATGTAGGCTACTTGAACTAGGTAAAAAATCTTGATTTCTCGATTTTAATCGATTCTCATTGATTTTTACGAACCGTTGGGCTATGCTGTTTTCAGTCGATGAATGAATGGAACATTGTAGCGAGCATCCCATCCAATAAATCGCAATAATCTTTGTGCTTTGTTAGTATTGATATGAAACAAAGTCTCAGATTTCAAATTAGGTCCATTTTCTTACGAAATTCAAAAACATTAATATTGTTTTGACGCTGTGGCGTGAGATCGCTCTGGCTCAGCTCAGCTCAAGAGAAGCAGCAGCGCGGAGCGCACATGATCTTCTCTTCCGCCTTAATAATACCAGTTACAGCGCCAAATAAACATGAACGAGCATCTGAAAGTGTGTTAAAAGATAGAGTACAACTTATCGAAATCCGTATCTTTCACATGGAATCGCTCAATCAGTGTTTCAACCGTGGAAAGACGTCAGTAAAACGCTTGTAAACAATGTCATGTAACGTCACATTTACCTCAGAAAAAAACATATCCAGTGACCATAAACTCGTTAGCTAGCTAGAAAAATAACTCTAGAGGAGCAGTTTGCCTAATATATGCACCATATTACATATTCATTATAATTTTTTATGTTTTTCAATATTGAATGCATGTTGTTTGAAAAAAATCTGGCAAGTTTTTATGTAGCCACCATTTAAATGTTTATATTCCATATAACTTTATTATTATAAAAATAAATAAAAGTGTAATTTAAGTGTTTGTGTACAAATCAGGTAATTTTTACCTTCAATATTATAGTAGGCTAATGAAGCTTATAGGCTACAACTGACTCCCAGTTTACAGCATTAGTTGAGATTTGTTTTTCTTGAGAAAATTTGCCATGTATTGTACCTGATATCCAAGATAATCAATATTGAATCGAATTGTGAAATTAGTGTCAATACCCTGCCCTAACTTGAACAATGTAAAAACAGCACTTTAATTTTTTTTTATTTTTATTTATATTTTTATATTCAGTATAATTGTTCTTCAAATAATAATAAAAAACTACACCTTATTTTGTTTAAAAACATTTACATAATATATATGAATGTATATGGAGCGTGAAAAAAAGGTGACCTTGAAATTGTGGCGTTAAAGGCGACGCGAGACGAGGAAAAATTTGAGTGCACCTAAATTTTGTGCTGGTGCACCTAAATAAAAAAGTTAGGCGCACCAGTGCAACCAAGGCAAAAAGTTAGTCTGGAGCCCTGTGGATGCCTATATTAGTTCCAAAACTCATGAAATTGAGTCAAACTGTCTTGGAGTAAAGCCAGATGAGTTAGTGAATATGTTCAATATGTTATGTTCAAATATACTGGACGTGGTTGCCCCGTTTAAATTGAAGAGAACTAGAAGTTGTGCACACCCTTGGTTTAACGATGATACTAGGGTTATTAGACAGAAATGGAGAAAAGCAGAAAGGAAGTGGAAGAGGGATAAACTACAAATATCCTATGAATGCGTTAGAGACTGTATGATCCAATATCAAAAAGTTGTTAAGTTTGCAAAAGCAAAATACTTTTCAGTGAAAATCGGCCTGTGAAACTTCCTTAAGTTCTTCTGTGAAAAAATTTGTTATAAGATCATGCTTTTCGGACTCTTCTTTGGACTTACCTCAGTCAGCATCGTCACATATTTTAACACATTTATCAGAGTTTTCTCCAGTGTCTCATAGTCATTTGCAACACATTTTTCGACAAATGAAGTTCACCTTTTGCTCACTGGATGTTGTTAATCCTCGCCTTATATCAGATATACTTGATTCAATTAGTCCTAGCTTATTGTCAATAATCAATAGTAGTTTAGTCAGTGGGATAGTTCCATCTAGAGTTCTCAACGGGCCTGAAAATTACAACCCGACCCGACCCGTGGCTTTTAAAGCCGGGACCCGATGTAACCCGACACATCAACATGAATTATCTGCCCGAACCTGGCCCGCGGCCCGACGCCACCGCATTCTTTTTTTTCCCCTCATACACGTATTATCATGACCAGCAGACGGGAATTCAAATCAACCTTTAATGTTCACGTCTTTTAACAGTTTTGAAACAAAATAGGCCTACAAACATAATCGTATGCTTATAAAGCATCGTGGAGGAACAGTAGTGCGTGCACAGTGGATGGACTGAGGTGTGCTCTCCTCTCTTCAATGGTACGGCCAGCCACCCGCGATGCACGTTGCACGCAGCAGCCAGACTTTCTTTACGGTGAAAAGATTAAGCGCGAGGTCCGACCCGACCCGAGTCATTTGCTTATATTTTGAACCGAACCCGCGGGTCCTGCCGGGTTTGTCGGGCCGACCCGACCCGTTGAGAACTCTAGTTCCATCTTATTTTAAACATGCCATTGTGCAGCCACTGCTCAAAAAGCCAAATTTGGATCCAACAGTTTTGAATAACTATCGCCCCATCTCTAAATTACCATTTTTACCAAAAGTTTTGGAGAAGGTTGTGTTTAATCAGCTTTCTTCTTACTTACAGGAAAATGGTGTTTTGGATAAATATCAGTCTGGTTTCAGATCACAGTACAGAGTCTGCACTGCTTAAAGTTTTAAATGACTTTTTTTTGATTGTCGACTCTGGTAAATGTGCTGTTTTAATTCTGCTGGATCTTAGCGCAGCATTCGACACTCTCGATCATGGTATTCTTTTAATTCTTTTACAGCAAATCGGGATCCAAGGTTGTGTTTTGAATTGGTTTGCTTCATATTTAAAGGATCGAACCTTCTCAGTAAAGACAGGCAATTATTTATCACCTCGTGCACCACTTTCATATGGGGTTCCGCAGGGCTCGATCCTGGGTCCTGTTTTGTTTTCCCTATACATGATTCCGTTGTATACTACTTTTACCAAGTATAATGTATCATACCACTGCTACGCAGATGATACTCAGTGTTATGTTCCTTTACATCAAAAGGATGATTCTAGCTTCCAGTGTTTATTTGATTGTTTGAGAGACGTTAAACAGTGGATGTCTGCCAACTTCCTTCAGTTAAATGATTCCAAGACGGAAGTCTAAATTTTTGGCTCATCTAAGTTCACAGAGGTTGTCGCCAGTAAATTGGGACCTTTATCTGGCAATCTCCATACACATGTTCGAAATCTGGGTGTTATTTTTGACTCTGCTTTGACTTTTGATAAACAGATCATTGGTGTGCTGAGAAGTTGCTTTTATCAGTTAAACAATATTGCGAAAATTAAGGCATTTTTATCACCCAGAGACATGGAGTCTGTGATACATGCTTTTATTTCATCAAGATTAGACTACTGTAATGTACTATACTTGGGTGTCTCACAGTCCCCACTGTCACGTCTTCAACTGGTCCAAAACGCTGCTGCTAGATTGCTGACAGGAACAAGGAAAAGATAACGTATTTCGCCAGTATTGTTCTCTCTCCATTGGCTTCCAGTTAAACATCGTATTGAGTTCAAAACACTGTTGTTTGTTTATAAGGGATTGCATGGACTGGGTCCTCCATACATCTCTGATCTCCTTTCAGCCCATCATAATGTTTTTAGAAATCTCAGGTCAACCAGTAGTCAGCTGACTGTTCCGAGGACACGTCTAAAATTAAAAGGAGATCGTGCCTTTTCTGTGGCCGCTCCACATCTTTGGAACAATCTGCCATCTTATATAAAGACTGCACCTTCATACATTGATTTTAAATCGTTGCTTAAAACCCACTTATTTACTGCTGCTTATGGTCATAAGCGGCTGTAGTGGTCTTGCATTGTTTTGTGCATTGTTTATTTGTGGTTTTATGTTTTATGGATACTTGTTTATACTTTGTACAGCACTTTGGCCAACAGCTGTTGTTTTTAAATGTGCTCTATAAATAAATATGACTGACTAAATTTCAGTAATTCATTACTTAGTAAAGCATTACACCCAACACTTACCATAGGAAATAGTTACTTTAAATTGTAATAATATTTCACTGTATTACTGTTACGATGTTTGATCAAATAAGCATCAGACACTGAAAATAAAAATCAAGTTTGAAAAAAAAAAATTATAAACGGCCCACTCCTGATAACCATTTTTGGCCATTACTAATGGAAATACTCAATAACCCAGAAATCATTGCCGCATCTCTGTTACACAGCAGAAGCGCTGTCAGTGTGAAAACACCACGTGGGCCTGCTGTTGTAGGTACATTGCTGCGATGCAAGAGGCCAGGCATGTGTGAAACAAACCTGAGGCCTGTAATTCGTGGAGGCTCCAAAGCTTTTCCTGCACACACTCTGACAGCTTGTGGTCTTGCATGTCTTTTTCTTGCTTTCTCCATCACTCTGATCCCCCGTCTAAGGCTCAGCTTCCTCACGGACTCCTGGAGCTGTGCAGGCGGGCGGATCTGATCTCTCCGTTATACCCCCCTTCCCAATCTCCTCTCAGCTCAGCGCCGACCAGTTCCCTGATCCCCCCTAATTCACTAATCCACTTCCTCTTACAATTAATGTCTGCAGGAGATCGGCTCAGCCAGGCTTTTTCCAGCAGGATGATACTACTCGCATGCTAAAACAAATACTCTAGATCTCTTTTTGCTTAGAGAAACAGGGAGTGCTGGGAAATGGGATAATTTGATAAGGAAAGGGCGTGGAGAGACTTTGTAGAAAGTGGATCGAGACTTTGGAAAATTGTTGAATGAACAAGAAATAAGAATAAGGCTTGTATCCTCCCTTTTTTTGTCTGCAGCATGTAAGTTGCACATATTCATTTTATTATATTCATTTTATTTTTCTGAACCTGAACAAATTATTTTTATGATTATTTTTAGTGACTCAAATACATCAATGAATGGGCTTAAAACATTGTTACTGACTTTTTTTATATGGCAACATGTAGTTAAAGGAGCTGTATGTAAGATTGTGGCCAAAACTAGTACTGCAATCACTTTCAAATTACTGTAGAGTGGTGTATCCCCTCCCCCTCCTCCCTGACTCGAGGTTGCCAGATCGGCTGCAGGATCCAGCAGGAACGTGACGAGCTGCAGCTGTGGTAACTAGAGCAGAGCTGGCAACCCGGATGCCGCAACACTACTGACTTCGTGATTGGTAGATAGGTGGAGGGTGGAGCATCAGACCAAAACACAACATGACAACATCAACATCAGTTGAGGGCTGCAACTGCACTTTTTAAATGACAATATCCTGGCCAGACTACTGTTGTCAGTGATATAAGTATATGAAATGTACATGATTTCTTAATGGCTAGTGACATTTCAGGGCCATTTTATGATTAATTGAAATAAATTTCTTACATACAGCTCCTTTAAAGATACACAATATGATTTTTGTCATTAGTATAATATATATATATATATATATAAGTAATTAAAATAATGTTATAGCTGAAGTCTGTAACTTTTGGCACTCTAGCGTTTAATAAACAGAATGCATGTGAAGAACATTGTAGTCGGAGCTACTTCTCTCTGTTTATGTCTATGACAAATCACGCAGGTACTGGGCTACTCCGCAGTGGTACGACCCGAACCAGTCTAAAATAGGCTGAATATAAACACTTATTATAGGTGTACTGTAGTGATTCAGGATACGACAAAAACACGGTTTAGAAAATGGATTCATGATGTACTCGTTTATTACATACATTTTGTAAATTTTAAACACAAAAAGTTACAGACTTAAAATAGTTCAAAGTATTATTTTTTTCATTTAGTATGTAGTTGAGGCCAACTATTGCATTGCATTTTTGCTGTTTCTAGAAAAAGACTGAAGAACTCTGCAAGAGTTTGAATAAAGCCCCATCTCAGTACTAAATTGAGTTCTTTTTCACTGCTTATTGCGTTTAAACAGTCAAATACACACAGAATAATGTCAAAATGCGGGTCTTGGCGAGTATTCACATTAACACAGTCAGTTATGTTTTAAGTGAATGTAAATAGTTGAGAAAGAAAACGCATGTATAACGGTATAATAGGGCCTGTGTGTCTGGTCTTAAAGTGACAGCAGCCTAATATATCTGCTGCCAAATTCTGTGATGATATAAAAAAAAATCTGGCAGTTTTTTTCCCCATGGTATTGATGTTAAAATGCGGAGTGGCTAGTACCTTTGGAAAACCACTAGCTACAGTGGCTGGTGAGCAAAAAAGTTAATGTCAAGTCCTAGTCGCATTGCTCACGATTCTCATCCCTAGTCAATAGCATGTTTATAAAGTGTTGAGTATGACTTTAATATTCTGTAGCAGCAAATGCCACCCTCTCAGTCTTAACCATCAGTTGACCGGTAATATTACAAACGCCCATAATGTCACAGCGAGTCCTACAAACTACAGATTTAGTGGCATGCTCTATCTTTGAGCTGTTCTTTAAATGTTAGTGTTTGTTTTTCCGGTCTCAGAGGATAGTTTTGGCATTACAGAGAACATCCCTCCTTCTCAGCACCACCCGATGGGGTGCTTTTTAATGAGATGGCGGAGAGCCACAGACTCAGGCCCTCCCAGCAGAGCAGGCACAAGTACAGACGCCCAGGGGAGCTCGGATCAATCTGCTAATCAATCAGACTGGTACACCTCTCATAATACGGATTTATTTAACATGCTGCAGTTACATGACTTGAACTGCAGTCATTCATGTTTGACTGACATATCAAAAAGAATACGTCTTTATTAATTATTGATGTTTGAAAGTGCCAAAAATGAATCAGCACATCTGAGCCTGTATTGTATAAAAAGTTGCTCACATTAAACAAATTATTTGGCAAATAACTGTTAGCGATAAAAAATAACTTTCTGATTATTACAATGTTCCTCAATGCAAATGGGCGGACCCTATGGTGCGATGATGTATAACTATTCGTTGATGTCTTGCTCTGGAGGCAGGCATATGCATCACAAACCCCACAATATCTAGATTGATTAAATAAATGCTTTGTTTATGAGAAGGACGTTTTAAGCTATTGAAACTTCCAGGGCTGCATTTCCCAAAAGCATCGTAAGCCTAAGTTGATCATAGAGACCATTGGTGGCAGTTGCTCTACGATCAACTTAGGCTTATGATGCTTTTGGGAAATGCAGCCCTGGATGTTTTATTGGTACAAAGATCTCTTATATGTCAAAAGATCAAGGCAAATTTGATTTCTCATGTCATGATTCCTTTAATGAAAGTTACAAATGTTGCCTTGGCAACTACTTAAAATAATTAAGTTTAAAGTCGAAGTACTAAAATTACTAAAACTATAATAATAAATTTAAATATATATATATATATATATATATATAAAAAAAACTTACTTTAAAATTAAAACTAAAAATAGAAAAATTTAATAAATATTGTAATAAATAATACTGAAACAAATCCTGATGCAGGGACATTTCAGGATTAGGTGATGGCGGTTTCCTGTTTCCTCCAGATCGATTTAGCTGCCATCTCCACACACTTTGAGCTGTCACTCCTCTTTCGGGAGTCCATCCATCAATCACTTTGTCATATTTCTTACAATAAACAGTGGCGAGTCAGGCTATCAGGTATGCAAGATGCAAAAAGACAAACAAGACAGTGTAATCTGTCAGATTTGCTTTAGACAATTCAATTCATCTTGTAAATTTGCTTTTTGTTTATGCAAAAAATTAGTTATAAACTGATTGTGACAATTGATATTCACATGCTAGCAGTGGTGAAAGCTATTGTATGGAAGTTTATTTAAATATTGATTAGGGACTGCATAATTATGTGCATATTTTTTTCAGATATGCCCCCAGGTTGGGATTAATAAATCAGGGATGGGATAGCACGATATAAACTCACTTCCCCCATTCAAGTAGACAGGAGCTGTACTAGCACACCTATCTACCTTCCTAACCGCCCACCCATCCATCCACCCATTCATCCAACCAAACCATCCACTCAAACCATACAACCAAACCAACCAACCTACAGTACCTATCTGTACCTTCATACCTTCCTCCCTACCTCCCAACCAACCAACCATAAATATGCCACAATTATTGATATTGATGATTCCTGCTACAGTGCTCTTTACCCATCTCAAATTGAGTTACTGTATTAATGGCCATTTTAGTAATATTAAGCGTTATTGATGTAAGCAACTTTTAACAGTATATTAAAAATTACTACTACTACTACTACTAATAATAATAAATTATCATAAATTAGTTAAAATCAATTGTTAATTTTAGGTTATAGGTAGTCCACTCTTGGGAGAAGCATACATTTGGTTGGGACAGTCCATTCCTGCTTGAGGGGTCACTCTGACTCTCTCAATCTAATCAATGGCAGACAATCAAGCATACTCCTTTAGCATGTGACTTCACATGTTTTTCATCTGCTCTTTATCACACTTTCACTATGCTCTCCTTGCTCTGCCTATCCACTCACTTGTATCTCAACAACCTTGTTGAGATCCCCAGGTCTAAATGAGCTGATCTTCTTTGCTTACCTCAGCCCCATCAATCAGCCTAAGCCCGACTCGATATCCAATCAGCTGTGAGGAAACGTCGGCGCTTTAGGCACTGGTGATCCAGAGCGCAGCTTCACTGCCGCTGGTCCAGAGCCAGAGAGGACTCTGGGGCCCGGAGTGTGTGTGACAGCGCAAAGGCTCTGTGGCTTAGGCCTTGCTCAGTCAGGACTAATCCCCCCAAAAGCAATTAACACCCCGGTGCAGTGTGGGTAAACAGGGAAGGTGGCTGGGGAGGCATGACTGTCTCTCTGCACAGTGCTCCAGGTGTGAGAGAGCGTCTCTTTCAGCTCTGAGATTGTGTTTGCCCCTTGACTCTGCTCGCTGTGTGGGATTAGTCTGCCAAACCTTGGGAGAAAAAAAAGAGCATGGGAGAGAGGGAGAATAGGTGAGTGACAGGTCAGGGGATGATCTTTATGCTGAGGTCTTTGGTGTGGACCCAGCCATGTCATCCTTCTTATTAAAGACTCCTCTTTCTCTTCATGCACATGCGAACCATATCTCTTTCTTTGTTGTCGTAAAGGCCAGTTCGCTGGCAGATGTTCGGATCCGCTCCACATTAGCATAATGATACTGCTTTTATTAGCATGACAGCTTTTATTTGACACTTTTGTAGATTATTAGATAATTGGCAATGTTAATAATATATATATATATATATATATATATATATAGAAAACAGTTATTTTAAATTGTAAATATATTTCACAATATTACTGTTTTACTGTATTTTGATCGAATAATTGGTGAGCATAAAAGATACAAGTACTGTATATTAGAGCTATTTATTGAATGTCTATTGTTTTTATTTATACAGCCAGTGAACAACACTCTAGTGTAGTTGTGTTCTCATGGTAGCTTAAGTCATTAAAAACAGCAGCGCTGCACACAAATTGTTGATGCACACTGCTAATGCTTCCTTTTCCCATGTCTCAATAACTCGTTCGCCAACAGCATCTTCTATCATTTTAATTTGAATCCGTCTTGTATCTTTTATTGACTGGTGAGATATGATACCAACCTCCCACAACCACACACCCGTCCCTTTACAAACATCATACACTAATACACACACAGTGTTCTTGTAACCAGAGTGGATTGTAGGGTGGCATGTGATTGATGCCGTCTCATTTAGAATGCAGAACACCCAACACTCAGTGAGAGAGAGAGGCTGCTGGCAAGGAATGGGATGTGGAAACTGACACTAATTTATCTGTTGAATTGAATCTCATGTATTACAGAAGAGTGTGACTGCTCTCTCTGATATCCGTGTGCCGTGACAGATACGCGTGGCGAGAGAAATGCGACACTGGGAGAGCAGAGTGAGTGTGTGAGCATTTTAGCATTTGTGGTCAAATGCATGTGCAAACAGTAAACTGTTCATTCGTTTTTACAAAATGAAGATGATGTTTCTTAGAAAAAGAAATGTTTTTTTTATAACAAATAAACAGTTAAGTAATTTATACTGTTGTTTATTTATAGTCATTTTAATGTATATTAAAAAAGTAATGTATATTATTATTATTATTAATATATAAAATTTGAAAATATATATAATCAATGCTCAGTCTCTCTAAACCCCTTCTTTCCGTGAGCCTACTCTGCTCTGATTGGTCAGATGGCCCGGTCTGTTGTAATTGGTCTACCGCTTATTGTAATGAAACACCCACAACCTTACTGAACTTCAGCTCCGAAGGCTTCCTGAGTCCTCAGCGATTGTACACACTTTAAAGACAGTAACGATGCATGAATTTTATATCATATCAATTAGAGCGCGAGTCCGATGATGAAACATTGGAAGAACTAGTTATTCAACCCGAACCTCCATCGCAAGGATGACTTCAGCAGAAAGTTTCTCAGTGATACCCTACTCAGTTTGAAGTACATTATGAAATGTTGCAACTGTAATTCCTTACCATCAGCATTAACAAGAGTATGTCCATCAACAAACCGCTGTGTATATTTCAAATTTCTGTCATAGCATTTTGTTAACAAACAAGTATTCATTACTTCAGTGAGTTAATTGTTTCTGCCTTAAATTATTACATTGTTTAAATTAGTACATTTTAAGCTAATTGTGATTTGTACATGTACAATTTTGAAATACATAACTTAGACAGTTACCTCTGATAACATCACTCTAAATTGTAATGTGAACTCGTGCATTTTCTGTAAAGCTGCTTTGAAACAATGTGTGAAAAGCGCTTTACAAATAAATGTGAATTGAATTAAATAGAATTAATTTATTGCAGTGCACATGTGGGAACTATATCATTAACTTTATCAATAACAGAGCATAACTTACATTAGCCAAGCACTAACCTAAATGGCTGATGTTGCAAACGTTTGTAAACCAAATCTTGCTCCATCCTTTATCTTTACTCAAAGTAAAAAGAACGACAGACAATCTGCATTAATAAACACAGTTTTAGGTAGTAGTGGCCTATAGCTGATTTGCTAATGTTTTGTAATGTTTTTTTTTTCTCACCATATGTAGCAATTTTACTAAAATTAGTATTATAATTCTAAGAAGTAAGTTCATTTCATGCCAGTGAATTTATGTAAATAATGAGGAATATATAGTTATTCAAACATTTTTCCACCCGCTTTGACCTTTACGGCTGAGTGGTCGGAGATGGAGGATGTTCATTTAATTTACAGTAAATAGAACTGGACACTGAAGACAGCTGAACCAGAGACCGCAGACAGAAACGATCCATTCCCCCCTGTAGGGACAGAAGTTTCTATCATCACACAGATATCTGAGAGCTCTGTACAGTCAAATGTGGCCCTCGTGATATACTGTGTTTGATTCACGGCTGTCAACCTCCCATTTGATGCTCAGGGGTCTCCTTACATTGAACCTCGATGATGGGTGAATGAAGCAGTGGGATGCATTAGTCATTCAAGAGTCTGACACTAATGAATGATAATGGTGCTAATAGTCTTTCTCCCTGACTGCCCAGACACAAATCACTGTATTACTTTGACAAAACTAAATCTCTTCAGCTATTGTGCATATATGCTTTAGTCACCTGTACAATCTACAGAGACCATGTCATTAAAGTGATAATTCACCCAAAAATGCTCTATTCCATATGAAAGTGAACTAGGACTTGACCTTTACTAGGACTGTAAAGCTCCAAAATGACACACAAAAAAAGTAGTCCATATGACTTGTGTGCCATATTCAAAGTCTTCTAAAACCATATAATAGTTTTAATAGCTGTACTGGCTTTATAATAGATGTGAAGAACATGTCAATATTTAAGTCATTGTTCATGGAAACTATTCCCTTTATCTGTAGATCTCAAATGAATCTACTTGGAATGGCCATTTAACCTGTGTCATTTACTTCTTTGTAAAGTCTTCTATTGTTAAACACAGTGTTTTCCCTCATTAGGTCATGTTTTGAAGGAGAGAGGTCGTAATTGGCTCGTTGTTCAGTGGGCAGATGCCCAAGGCGGTGATCCAGAGATTGCACATTGCAAACGTCTCACATACACATGGGTGAACTTCACCAGAAACAGCCATGCTCTGCTGCACTGCACCCCTGAGAGGGGAGAATGGGAGGACGTGTGGAGTAAAACAAAGATAACTACTCAAAGAATGAAATGCAGCCAAAACAAGCTGGATGACAGAAAAAGAAAGAGAAAACCTCAGGGTTAAACTCAATTAACTCAAATTGATAACCCAGTGATTGCTCTTTCATAGCTCAAGAGACTTAAAGGGATAGATAGGCACAACGTAATTCAAATATTTGAATGAAACTTGCAGGTTTTTGTTCCTCCATTAAAAAGTCCAAGTATCCAAAAAGGTCATAAAGTCTTCGTGAAATTAATCCATGAGAATTGAGCTGTTTAATCCAAGTCTTGAGATACAATCTCTTTTTATGATGATCACATTTAATTTAGGCTTTTATTTAAACAATGATTGACACACATACATAGAGCACATCACATTTATCAATGTTTAGATGTAAATAAAAGCCTAAATTAAATCTCGATTCATATGGATTCGTTTTACGATGACTTTATGATTTTTTGGGGGGTTTTCTAAGTTATCAGACTTGCAGTAAAGGAACAGAAATGTCTCAGGATTTATTAAAAAAATATCTTCATTTGTGCTTTATATTTAATTTCATTGCGTTTTAGTTCATGTGTCTGTTTATTAAGTTTCGGTACAGCAACGACAATGTCAAAATGATCCCCGTTCACACGGATTCGCGAAAACAACTAAAAATGCTGTATTATGAATGCCATGCCAGTAGTTGTCGATGTCACTTTGTTGTTATTTTGATACTCGCGCATGCCTATGGAGAATAGACTGAACATGTAATACGCATGCACATGACGTAAATCTTCACAAATGTATGTTTGTAGTTTACACAGAGAAGATAACGGTATCGTTTTCAAAAAACAAATTGCGTCATGCGTTTGCTTACCACGACTATGGCAGTCAGAGTGACAACCAAAGTCTTATGGGTTTGTGTTGGAACAACATGAGTGAGTAAATAAAGTGAATGCATTTGCATTGTGGACACATTGTAAGAGTATAAAGCAATGAAATAAATGTGCATAGGGAAATTCTTGAGTTTTCAAGACTGATCTGTCTTGAGCACAGTTTGAGATGCTGCTGATCTCTAGAGACACATGGAATGAGTTTGAGTACCTTTTTTGAACAATGGCAGAATACAGTCATCATTTTTTGCAGCTCCATTTGGTGATGCTGCTAATGGTGCAGTGTTGACACTTCATATTTTAAGCAATCCTTCATTTGATCTGCTTTTAATTCTGTTTCTGTCTAGGAGAAACAATTGAGATCTCATTTCCTATAGAGTTTCCTATGCAATCATGTTCTTGTGTGGCAGCTCGTTTATTAAAGAGAGGAAATAAAGCACGGCTCTAGGTCGGGTACGAGTGCGATGTGCATGAGGAGGGATGTTTGTGCCCTATTAAGCTCACCTCCTAGCTGCAGTGCAGCTCTAATGCGTATTAGCCTGGACGCTTGATGGCCTACTGAGTGTCATTAGCAAATCACAGGGCTTTTTCACCTCATTCATTTCAGAGAGTATACCGTAATAATGCAGTATTCTTCACCCTATTAAATTTCACTGCATAATTTGATCAGACCATTCTCTTCGCAACATTTCGTGATGGGCACAAAATCCGTCAGTTGATTTGTTGATGCAGAGATGTGCTGTTATTTTTTTCTCAGTATTTCACAGAGAGTTTCATTCCTGTTCCAGGTAATCAGTAGCACCACCCAAGCATACAAAAGAATTTTAGACAGGAACTATAACCGCTCAAATGAGCTTGAACCACACAAACAGGCACATCTGAGTGTGTAATTACAATTGAAATGTTTTTAGTGAGATGCAGTTTACATGTAGATGTGGACAATCAGTCATCTCTACAGATCCTGTGTGTCATCCATCTCTTAGCTTAGGTTTCAGAGATCTGAATAGACACTTCACTAGCCCATTTAAACAAATTTAGTCAACAGATATAAAACATGTACTTCTATTGGCTAACGTTAAAAGGGCATTTGTGGTTTGGTAGTCAAATAGTAAAAAATGAATGGAAGTGATTGACTGTGATCTGAGGAATATGAATAACATGTTCTTTCAGGTGTAACATAAAAGAACTCATACTGATGATTTGTTAAAATGATTTTACTTATATTAAGGTAGAAAAGCATTCTCACCCCAAGAAATACCCAATTAGTATGAATATTTCTGCATTACATTACAAAATATCAAATGAAATATTTATTTAAAAGAAATGTAGCACTATTTTCTAACAAAACATTTCATTTAGAATCTAATTCAATTGCATTCAAGCATTTTTCGTTATGACTTAAATTATGACAAAAATACTTTTTGAGGTCAATGCATTCTAATTGTTTAAAATATTTTGTGTTTTTTTTTTATATCCAATAGTAATTTGACTGTGGACGTTGCCATTTAAATTAGAAGCAAATGCTCCACTACAGACCCAGATCAATGTAAGTTTAAATATGTGTTGTAATATAGAAATATTTTATTTCAAACCAGTCAAACATATACTGAAGAAAAGGTAAACATAAAGCTCATATCAGAACAGCTTTGAGCTGAAATGGGAATTCACCAGGCTTTACTTGTCTTATGAATATTAATAAGCATTAGTTTTGGGAGAAGATTAAATAACATTTGAATGACCTGCAGTAATTAATATTCATGAAATAAGCCATCGCCATGTCACATACAGTCTGTCACAGTTTCTGTCCATACATAGCCTTGTTCCAGTTTTATAACAGTTAGATCAGAATATGCATCTGTTGCCCTTTTTGTTCATGTTAAAATTCATAGCAATTAGCCATGAATCTAACATGCAATAATTAGCTTTGAGATTTGCAAAAAAGTTTGGTGTTAACTTCCATGCAGTCAACCACAACTCCCTGAGTGTTTATGTGTGTGTGTGTGTGTGTGTGTGTGTGTGTGTGTGTGTGTGTACTGGAAGAGGCGATCCTTGTTGCATAAGCATGTCTCTTCATATGCAGTCACCGAGCAGGACGCCGTATCAAGGCTAGGTTTTGCATATATTTGTGATTTGAAGGGACAGTGACAGAACTCAAAGATAACAGAAAATGAAAAAGAGAGTGTGACACACACAGGGAGATAGAGCACTAGTTAAAAGTAGTAGAGATCCTGGCTGCCTGCCAATCACTCTCCCCTGCTTTCCTCTCTTTCCTTCTCTGTGGTTGTTTCTCCATGGGAGAGTGAGCAGGTGTGTGAGAGGTGGGTGTCGGGGCGTCTTGCTGCTCCTGTCAGCTGTGAGGAGGGTTTTGCCTACTCAACAGCACCTTGTTCCTGTTGCTCCGCATCTGATTGGGATGCACATGTATTTTCAAAAATGATGTAAACTTCTCGAAACCTTCTATCCCAAGTTAAAGAGACCCAAAAATGAAAATCGTCATTTTTTTACTCATGTTGTTCCAAACCTACTGAGCCCCTAAAGGGACCATTGCAAAAATAAAAATATACAGACTTTCTCGTGCTCACGCGATAGTTTCTCGTGCGCACGTGAAAGTCTGAATATTTTTATTTTTGCAAAGGTCCCTTTAGGGGCTCCGTACAAACCTGTATGACTTTTACGTTTAAAAAAAAAAAAAAAATCCATACAATTTAAGTCAGTTGGGTCAAAAAAACAAAACAAAAAAACATTGGACCCCATTATCTTTCATTGTATGAACATAAAACAAACCTTTCTCAAAATATGTTCTTTTGTATTTTTCAGAAGAAAGAAATGCTTTGTATATCTCTGGAATTCAATGTGGTGACATAATGCACACAATATGTCACCAATAGGAAATCTCAACCGTTTTCTTTTTTAAATGTCTTTTTATATGATTCTGTGAGTGACTGTATGGCTATGTAGTGTTCGTCACAAATTTGTAAGCAACAAAGTAAAAAAAAATAGTTTTAATGGCTGGCAAGTTAAAATATGTTTTTATATTTTTTTCTTTCACACACCATTGGTAGGTGTGGCAAAAACGATTTAAGTAATTTAAAAAAAAATATATATATTTTTTTATAATATTTTTGTCAGTGGGGTTCAAAACGACAGTGAAATATTCCAATATGAAAGTCACCCATACAAAATCTTGAGAAACAAAATCACAACCATTTTCTTTTGTATGTTTAATATGATTCTGAAAATGACTGTATGACTATGTACTGTTTGTCACAAATATGCTAGAATTTTTTTTTTTTAGTTTAACGGTTTCAAATAACAGTTTCACGGCTGGTAAGGGAAGTTATTTAATTAATCAGTTAATTATGTCTGTTTCAGTGTTGGCATAGTTACTATGGTTTGTCTTCATAGTGCAGTATGGATTTGTCAAGTCATCTTTTTTATATATAGCGCTTTATACAATACAGATTGTTTTAAAGCAGCTTTACAGTGATAACATGAAAATAATGCAATTCGGCTGTTGTTCAGCTGAAGTCAGTTCAGTGTTGAATCATCTCCGTTGTAAAGATCATATATTATTAAATTAGTTCATTTAATCTATAAAGCGGTTCTCCCAAAAACTGATGTCATCATCCACCTCAGTTCAGTTCTCATAAAACAGTGTCAGTATACAGTCAGATCAATAATATTGTTGGATATTAAGTGTCCCCAACTACGTAAGCCAGAGGCGACAGTGGCAAGGATCCCAAACTCCATCAGGTGACAGAATGGAGAAAAAACCTTGGGAGAAACCAGGCTCAGTCGGAGGGCCAGTTCTCCTCTGGCCAACAAACGAACATAGTGTTATTATTCAGACTGTTTGTCAGTGAACCAATAGAATTATGCACTAAAGATCTACATTGTTCTCCCAATTTGAGACCTCTCTGATTATGTCCCAGCAGCCCCAGAGGAGGGGTGAGTGTGATCAGGGAATGAGGACAATCTGCTCTGCACCTTGTAAATTAGATTTGCGAGGCACTAACCTGCTGAATGCAATACATTCTCTAAGAGCTTGTGACCTCTAAATTGAAGGTTTTTAATTGCTGCACGGAGGGTCACTTATTAGAAGAAGCATGAAGGAGGGGAAAGGTAAAAGAAGAAAAAACAGTGAGCGAATGCAATGTTCTCATTTGATTCTGAACACAGAGCATGGCTGAGCCGTGGGTATCATGAAGGAGACAGTTTGATGCAGTGTGACAGAGACCAGGCTGTGTTTAATGATTTCCTCTCTTCACTCTGCAGATCTCATTGTGTTTGGTCCGTCACACGCTCGCACCGTTAATAATGGAGCTGGATGCATCTTTACACTGATTGTATTTGCTGCGAGTTTGCCTGTTCTTTTCCACAGAGAGCCGCAGGGACAGACTCTGATTTTATGTAAAACAAAGTTTAGATTAAGTAATCTTTGACAGCTAATTTCTTTCTTTTCACAATTATAAATGTATAGTAAGCCATCAAATCCTATACAAATCCCTCTGTCTTAGGCTGCTGCTGTCTAAAACAGAATACTAACCCTGCTCTACATTCTAAACGAACACGTGATGATTGGCGCAAGGCATTCTGGGATTGTTGTTGGCCAAAACGAGGGTGCATTATACCTTTTTAAAAACTACTTTGCATAATGGAGAGCCTTAAAATCATGCTCACTACATTTTTGAACATAGCATTTATGCATACAGCATACAGTTCAGCATTTGCAAATGCCCATTTCATTTTGCATGTGGCTAAAGTAACCGGAAGTGATGTAAATGAGACCTTATGCCCCAGTCACGACATAATATAGAATGCTGCGGTGTGTGATTCTGTGTAAAAATTCAGTAAAGCTCTCTTATGTTAATGACAAAGATATTTTATGGAATTTTATATATCCCATCAGTGAGATTAATGTAAAGTGGTGTCCTTTAACTAAATGGTGAATGTATCATTTGCTGTTGTTAATGCATATGGAGAGGAGTGAAATGATTTCATTAGTATTCTTAGGTATTCATGTGTAAAGCATATTTCATACTCAATAGGATAGACCTTGATACAATATAAATGTATGGACAGCTTTTAAAAACATAAAGCCTTGTATGAATGTGCAACTACCCCCCCCCCCCTCTTTTTTTTTGTTTCATATTGTTTAATTTTTTCAATTTTAGTTTATTTTTTAAACTAATCACAAATCACTCCATCTACCTTTCTGACATGTCAAATAACTCCTGCTTATTGTTTGATTGATTGAAAACCTAGATATTGCTAGTAATTTTCACACATCCAGTAATTACAAAGAAACTGCAACTGACACATTGTTTCTTTAAAACATTTATTTTTTTACAATTTAGATTTTCACAGAATACATTTGATTAAATCCAACTATTCAAGATTGTTTAAACAGTTTCTGTGACTTTTTGGGTATATTTTAGTCTATATTTACAATTTCAGTTTATTCTTTGTTTTGCAGACATAGTTTTTTCACAAATTTTTGTCTGTTCGGTAGTTTTAATCTGTGGGCCCTATTTTAACGATCGAAGCGCATGGTCTAAAGCGCACGGCGCAGGTTCACTTGGTGTCTGAATCCACTTTTGCTAGTTTCACGATGGGAAAATGGTCGGCATGCCCGGCGCATGGTCTAAAAGGGTTGTCCCTATTCTCTTAATGAGTAATGGGTGTTTTGGGCGTAACATGCAAAAAAACAACCAGTCTCATCTCCAATTCCCTTTAAAAGCCAGTTGCGCTCGCACAGTGGTGGATTCGCTATTTATATGACGGAATTTGCAAGTGGAAAAACTGAGCACTTCTCCAGAAAGGAAACGGATCTAGTCGTGCGCGAGGTTAAAGCATGCAAGCAGACCATCTACGGGACAAAGTGTACGCGTGTTGTGTGCCTGCCTATCGGCGCACATTACTAACGCACTCTTTAAATAACAAAAAAAATATTGCGCCCTTGAACTGAAACCTGGTCTAAAGTCAATGGCGCAATATATATATTTTTTTGTTATTTAAAGAGCGCGTTAGTAGTGTGCGCCTATAGGCGGGTCCAGTCTCTTTCAGTTGATGATAACTGCGCCGGGCTGAAACTACCAAAAAACATTTGCGTCGCGCCTGGCGCTGCATTGCGCCGAGTGTATGATAGGGCCCTGCATGTCTCTCTATGTTGATATTGTACTCATCAGTTGCGGTGGCTGAGAGAGCACTACACACTGCAAGTGAAGAAAACAAATCCAAATAGAAAAAAAACCCTGCAAATTAAGAAAACATCTTCATGAGTTTGACAACACGTGCAGCAAATACGGTACTCATAATGCAACCAAATACAGAAACATGCTGCAAATACTCACAATGCAACAAAATACAGAAATATGCAACAAATAGCACAAAGCTCAACTGAAAAAAAACACACATGCAAATAGAAAGTAAACACCATAATCAGTGCATTGCCTATAAACAAATCTGTATGTGTACTTTACATACAGATACTTTTGAATATTAATGAGATCAGGGTAGAAGGAAGAGGAATAAGGAGGAGTTGAAAAGGAAAGTGAGAAGCAAAGCATTTAATTGACAGTGTCAGGAAACTGAGTGATAGATTGCCTGATTACTGCCCTGGCAAGGCTGGACTCACAGATGGTACACTAACAGCTGCCCTGTGCCCAAACACCATCCCGTCCCTTCATTCCTCCAATCTGCATTCATCCTCTCTCATCACCCCTACCTGTCAGTTTCTGTCTAGCCTCAGTCCTTTACGTCCTCCTGATGTAGTCTTCTCCAGAGTTCAGCGAAATGGATTTTTTTTTTCATTTTTTTTCTGGCAGAAGACTTTAATTTGCCTTAATTATACTTTCTTTAGTCAGATTGAGTCATAGCATACCATGCAGTATTAGAGTGCAATACAAATTATAGTGATACTAATAATTTATTGTAATAAGTGGCACTTGCTCTACTAAAAAAAAACGTTAACTCTAAGTTAAACTTCGACACATAACCTAAACATTACCGTTTATGTTACAGGCGTGTGTGTGTGTGTGTTTACACAGTTTGGACAGGTGCACTCCCTGTTGCACTGCGCAGGGATTACACAGTAGTGAGAGCCAGTGCCAAACTCCAGCAGCGAGAACACACTGCCAGAGCTGTGGGACCTTAATATCATATCATTAATAATATCAGTTTCTATACACACACACATTCACTCTTCCATCGCCAGCCCATTATACTGAACCTAGAAAACAGGTGGTTAGTTATAATGCACAGCTAAACTTTAACAGTTATTTTATATGGTTTATATGGATGTGAATGTTGTGTGTTTATGCCCTTGGGCTCAAGCTTTAGCCATTATAGCACAGTAATTGATATGTACACTACCGTTCAGTATGTGTGTGTTGTTTTTTTAAAGAAATTAATACTTCTATTCAGCGTGGCAGATTCAACAAGGTGCTGGAAACATTCCTCAGAGATTTTGGTCCATATATTTGTCAGCAACATCCATGTTGTGAATCTCCCGTTCCACCACATCCCAAAGGTTCTCTATTGGATTGAGAACTGGTGACTGTGGATGACATTTGAGTCTAGTGAACTCATTGCCATGTTCAAGAAACCAGTTTGAGATGATTTGAGCTTTGTGACATTGTGCGTTATCCCGCTGAAAGGAGCTATTAAAAGACAGGTACACTCTGGTCATAAAGGGATGGACATGATCAGTAATAATACTCAGGTAGGCTGTGGTGTTTAAACGATGCTTAATTGGTACTAATGGGCCCAAAGTGTGCCAAGAAAATTTCCCCACACCATTACACTACCAGCCTATAATCCACTGATGCAAGTCAGGATGTATCCATGCATTCATGTTGTTTAGACCACATTCTGACCCTACCATCTGAATGTTGCAGCAGAAATCAGGACTCATCAGTCAGGGAAACGTTTGAGTTAGTGATACCTTTCTATCAGCTCAAACCAGTCTGGTCATTCTCCTCTGACCTCTGGCATCAACAAGGCATTTTCTCCAACAGACCTGCCGCTCACTGGATATTTTCTCCTTTTCTGATCATTCTCTGTAAACCCCAGAGATGGTTGTGTGTGAAAATCCCAGTAGATCAGCAGTTTCTGAAATACTCAGACCAGCCCATTTGGCACCAACAATCATGCCACGTTCAAAGTCACATAAGTCACCTTTCTTTCCTATTCCGACGCTCAGTTTGAACTTTAGCAGATTGTCTTAACCATCTCTACATGCCTAAATGCATTGAGTTGCTGCCATGTGATTTGATAGATATTTGCTTTAACGAGTCGTTGAACAGGTGTATAAAGTGGCTGTTTACGGTAAATGCAGCATTGGCGAGCATAAAAGGTTTTTTTTTAAAAACAACAACAACAACAAAACATTACGGACCCCACACTTTTAAATGGTAGAGTATATTGTGGTCATATTTTTGATACTATGTACTGTGTGAACACAAATAATATACTGATCCTGTTAGAAAAATTGTGAATGAAATATCTGTGTTGGTGGTTGGACTAATGACATCTGCGCACTAACGAACCTCCAAAGCACAAGATCGCAAACCAGAGATGATTAAATGTTCAATATGAAAATGCACTGGATACAATTGGTAACAGTGTGTTCCTTTCTTTCCTCCATGACCTTTTCAAATACCACAGAAGATTAAGGCAGACAGTAGAAACTTGAAGCAAATTTCTCTGTGAAAAGCACTTCCATTTTTGCACACAACGTAATACTGTGCATTTATATTACATTTATGCACTTTCCAAATGCGTGCCAGATTATTTAAAGTGACTTAAAATGTGTTCTAGATAAACATTTTATCAGTTTTTACGTTCACTGGGAACCAAACCCATGACCTTGGTGTCGCTAGCGCCATGCTCTGCTGTTTGCTGTGTGCACTATAAGTGTGTAAATTTGATTCAATCTGCTTAACTTTGTGTTCCCAGCATGCATCAGAATGTGAATTTTTTTCTCCCCATTATTCCCTAGTTTTATTTAGTTGTCAAGATTGAGTTATATAAGGCTACGTTCACACTGCAGGCTGAAACGACCCAATTTCGATTTTTTTGCCCCTATGCGACCTGTATCTGATCTTTTCATGACAGTCTGAACGACACCGATCCGATCTTTTCAAATGCGACCCAGGCCACTTGGGTATGTGGTCCAAATCCGATATGTATGCGATATTTTGAAATGCGACTTCAATCTGAACGGCCAGGTCACTTGTATCCGACCCGCACGTCATTGATATGCGACAAACGTCATAATTCTGCGTTGAAGTAGGCGGGAATTGACCGTTGAGTACTCTTCTGCGCATGCGGGTCACTTCTGGGTCATTTCACGTTCACACAGGAGATCACAAAAGGTCGCATTTAATTGGAAATGTGAACGGCCTTGCAAAAAAATCTAATTTAAAAAAAAAAATGCGGAATTGAGCATTAAGCCCCTGCAGTGTGAAAGCAGCCTAAGTAATATGTTTTCAAAAATTGTCCATTGACTGTTACCATTAATGTGTACCACGTCTTAAGGTAGTATATATATACTAGTTTGACATTTGTAGTAAAAGTGTGATGAACTGTATGGTGTGTGGAAATCACCAGCCTCGTTCTTCTAATTCCCAACAGCCATATTTAGTCAATCGTGAAAGCGATTTCTCACATTCATCTCATGGTTCCATTTCTCTCAATCCTTTTTGCATAATTGCCTGATTTCCTCTCACGTCGGTGATGACAATTTCCTTTTCTTCTCATCCTCCTCTCTGTAGACAGCTCCATTTATTGCTGCCATTTGCAGGAGCTGCGGGAGGCTTGTCTTAGTGGACGCGCTCTGTCTTCTCCTCAGTCTGGACGGTTGAAGGACCATCTGCTGTGAGGAATTTTAAGGCGTCCCAAAATGGAGAGGCTCAGCGCGTGACTCCTCACTGTGTCTTCCACTCCTCTACCATTGTGTATCTTCTGATTCGGCCCACATACTCCCACTCACCCCCTGGGTTGCTTCTCTTTCTTTTTCATGCTTTCATCTTTTCTGATGGAATAAGAAAGGGTTAAGAGCAAAAGCGTCTGTTGGACCTCGCAGCAGAAGGGTTGTTGCGCTATTCCTCTCAGCGCAAAGTGTCAAACGCGGCCACCTGTGCAGCTTCAGGCGCTGTCTGAGGAAACAAATTGCACACGCCACAGTCATTTCTCAAATGTTCAACCTTTCTTTCACCCACTTTCTTTGTGTTTCCGTCTCTGAGCTCTGATCTTTCTACTAATCTCACCCCTTCTTACTCAAACATGCGTGTACACGCTTGCCTCCCACTTATCCGGTGAATAACTTTGCATTCGTCTGCTGTGGGTGAACATGAGGCCATCGTTTGGGGTGTGAGAGCAGTCAGCCCAAGGCTTGGTGTTTTTGTGAATACTTCCTCCTCAGAGCAGATGCTCAGCTTGTGTCCATCTTAACCTTGACCTTAAAGGGATACTCCACCCAAAAATGAAAATTCTGTCATCATTTACTCACCCTCAAGTTGTTGCGACCCTGTATGAGTTTCTTTCTTCTGCTGAACACAAAGGAAGATATTTTGAAGAACGATTGGAACTTTGGCACCATTGACTTCCATAGTATTTTTTTTTTCTACTGTGGAAGTCAATGGTGCCAAACAACTGGTTGGTTCCAATCATTCTTCAAAATATCTTCCTTTGTGTTCAGCAGAAGAAAGAAACTTATACAGGTTTGCAACAACTTGAGGGTGAGTAAATGATGACAGAATTTTCATTTTTGGGTGGAGTATCCCTTTAAGCGTTTAACGGGTTGTCAAGAGGCTGTCAAGATGTTTCTATATTTGATCCGTGACTGCCTATTAGGGGCTTGTGCATGAAACAAATATCATATAGATAATTGTAGGGTTACATACTCTTGAAGTTCATCTATTCCAGCACATATTGTCTTTTGGAGACCTTAGCAGTACTAAACAGATTCAGAACAATTAGTTTGTTGTAATATATTTGTGATATGTACAGTTTCCTGCAAAAGTTTGGAAACACAATTTTGGGGTAATATTTTTTCATGTTTTTGAAAGTAGTCTCTTGTGTTCACCAAGGCTGCATTTATTTGATAAAAATACAGTAAAAACAGTAATATTCTGAAATATTATTATAATTTAAAATATCTATTTTCCACTTTGGTATATTTTAAAATTTAGTGCTTAAGAAACATTTATTTTTTATTAATGTTGAAACCGGTACTTTTTTTGTAGAAACTGATTCTTTGAATAGAAAGTTCAACCGAACAGTTTTAGAATTAGACTTCTGATCGTCTTTTTACCACTATGTGAAAACATGTACCTTAACTGTTACTGAAATGTTGTTTGAAAAAAACACTGTTAAAACATACTATATATGTGTAAAGAGTAAGAGCCTGCAAGGTTTTAATTTTTTTGTATCCACTTATGTGAATTCAAGTCTTAATTAAGGGGGTCAGACTCATTTAATTAAGGCTTGAAGCAAGTGACCAACAAAATGTTGTTTTGCTTTTTTTCAGTCACGGGCTGGTTAGTGCAAAAACTCCATTTACATGGAAGAGAGTTTTAACACTTGTCATTTTTATCATGTTGTGTCTGGAGTGTTCGAATGATATTAACTATATTTCAGTGTAGCATTGTCTCCTTTTTTATTTATATTGAATACTGTGCTGAGGCTTTGAGAGGAAACTTCAAGAAGAATATTTCAAAGTTATAATGTAAATGTTTCTTTTTTTTATCTCTCACTGTAAATCTTTAGTGAAACCTTTGTTGTTTGAAAGATAAGAGTGTATTAGCATGCTCTCCTTTCCTTCTCTCTTCCTTGTCATCATCGTCCTCCATTGATCTCTGGAGAGGATGGAATAGCCTACATTTCTTCGTTTTTTAGGGCTATGTATTTTTATTTCATTGGGTTGTGAAGAAATGATTCACTCGAAAATGAAAATTCTGGCATTATTTACACGCCCTTTTATGTTCCAAAACACACGTCATGTGTTTTCTTATTTGTTATCTTATTCAGCTCTTGGTGTCACGTGAGTCTTCTCCCAGAAATGGAAATTCATGAGGCAGGTAGAAAGATTTGAGTCTGCACTTGACACTGCTGGAGGATCAGGCATCTGTGCCAACAGTACGGGTCTGTAAGTTTACCAATCAATGGAAGGATTTAGGTTTCACTGCCAAAAAAATAAGCATCGCTGCCAGGTCCAACCAGTGTAAAACAGACATATCCTCCACAAAGGCATCTCAACTCAACCATCCTTGCCAAAAACACAGAACAAGTCAGTCTATAGTGTGGCCTTTGTTCAGGAAACAAGCGAAACGGTCTCTTTTGAGAAATGAGTTTTCTTTCTCATATCACACACGCAATATCTTTATCCTCCCTCTTTCTTTTGTAGTTTTTTAACTTGATCTCATGAGAAGTCACAGGAATTTGTATGAGATGCTGAACGTTGGGTCGTACAAAACGCGTATGACCTAGACCCAAATGTTAACCTCAATTTTAAATGGAATTAAATGCACTATTAAATGTTTTTATATGGTCATATTCATCTCATATGAATTATTACGAGATGTCACGAGAGCGTGTTGGGTTGGTCCACCATTTCTATTCCATTTTGGCAATTTTGAAAGGACTACATTGTTAAAGAGGAATTGGAAAGTATTTTACCATTGATCAAATTATACAAATCACATTTAAAGGAAGAGTTCACAAAAAAAAAAAAAAAAAAAAATATTGTCATAATTTACACACCCGCATTTAGTACCAAAATAGTGTCTTTTTTCTTCTGTGGAACACAAAAGAAGATATTTTGAGAAATGTCGATATTTTAAGAAGTGTTTTTTTATTTTTAAACGAGGGTGAATAAGTCATGACAAGTTCATTTTTGTGGGAACTGTTCCTTTAAGAATGACATGGAATCTGAAATTTGTTCTTTGCAACCAAGTCATTCTGGTCCATTCTATTTGATCTCCTGTTCCTTTTCCATTTAGTTAACCATATTTAATTATTAAATATATATATATATATATTTTTTAAGAACCGCATGTTCCGTCTCTCAGCTGTTTGAAGCAAACATGGTCTAATGGTCAATCTTCCTTGCCCCCCCTCATACTGCAGAATGTGCACGTCTTCTCTGATCTCTAGAGGTCATTCAGTTGGGACCTCATAGTCAATTTATTTCCTTCCGCACATCCACCTCTTATAGTTTTTTTGTGTTTATGAGCATGTGCAGCCCTGCAGAAACACTGTATCACTGGTTCTGGCTGAACTATTTACAGTCTTTTAAAACAGATTTACTGGATAAAAGTCGAATCCAATGTGTTGGGAACCTGTCGCAGTTCAAGGAAATATTACATCTGGTTGCCCCCGTTGTTAAATATGAGTTAAAAAGCTTTTCGTGTGTGTTGTCATGCACTCTTCTGCAGTTTCTTGTCATTAAACTATTAATGACACATTTACCCTCAGGCAATCATCTTCTGTCAAGTCAATCATGGAGGGAGGTCAGAAAGAGAAAAATGGAATATGAAGGAAACATATAGAATTTAAGAGCATGTATAAGAGCTGTAAAAGACAACTGCCTCTTTATGAGAGTTATTACTGATGGGCTAAATAATCATTCCCATAACACCAAGTTGCTTTCATGTTCACCGTAAAAAAGCCATGAAATTAAAATTGAAGTTTTGTGGCTTTTAGTTCATGTCCATTAGCTTTGAGGTCATCTATATGCTAGTGTACTCTTAAAAGTTGTTAAAATAGCAGACTCTGGTCTTTCTCCACCAGGAAAGCAGAAAGAAAAAAAGATCATCTTGCACTAAACTAACAACTATAAGCCATTAAAAAAAACCCAGGCAAGCTTTTTAAATATGTTCTACACCAACTTGCCCTGATCCATGCAGTTGAGATCCAGACTCATTAATCTGTGGTTCTCAAGGTTTATACAGGTTTAATTATACAAATAATACAGGTTTGAAGTATGACTGTTGATATATTTGGTTGTCGCATTATGTTATTTCTGTTGGTGAAATGTTAAATTTCTGGGTCACTACTGTAACCAAACAGAACTGCAAAAATAATGATTGTTGCCAATCAGCTTTATTGAACTGTCATTGGTAGGTCAAGTAGGGGGAATTCAGGATGATTGGGACACTTTTTGCCATCGAGATGACTTGGAAAAAGTGTTCCAATCAACCTGAATTCACAAGATAGTCCCGCCCCAAACTCACACTATTGGTTGAGCGAGTGTTTCTGTGTGTTTCCAACAATGTGTGTTGTCTCTGCATTAAGCTAGACTAAAAAAAATAATGGGTTTCATAGTGATGCAATAGAAGAACCATTTTGGGTTCTCAAAGAACCTCTCTGTGAACAGAACCATTTTTTTATTCATAATGTGAAGCACATTTTAAGAATCAAAAGAACCTTTTGCCCACTATAAAGAACTTTTTGTGCAATGCAAAGGTTCCATGGATGTTAAAGGTTCTTCATGAAACCATAGATGCAGATAAATAACCTTCTTTTAAAGCATAGGATGGGAGAAGAAATTAAATAGCCCCAAAAAAATATAAATGTATAATAGTTTACTCAAATATTTACATATAGGCATTTAGTAGACACTTTCATACAAAACAATTTATGATATAGCAATTTGTCAAAAATATTAAAATATCTGGTTGCTTTTTTTCCCCTGATTTTGATTTAAATTTGTGCATGCGTGTTTAAGGGCTTGACAGAGACCATCTCATGTCTTGGAATTGATCTCTTTTTGACATGCATACATATTCAGCAGCCCATGGTTCACCATCTCAATTATGCTTCAAACACATCCGCACACACCCGTGACTGACAGGGTGTAGTTCCTCAGCGTGTGTGTGGTACGTGTCCGTCAGCTGCTGCGTCATGAAGACAGCCCTTTCAATTTGTTTTTCCTCAAAGTGCTGCTGGTATGTTCTGTCTGTCTGTGGGACTTCTGCTCCTCGCCCTGATTTCTGACATCTGGGCTCGAGGGAGTGAACAGTTCAATCACAGGAGGGGTTGTGAAATGTCAAATACGATCTCTGGAACCGTGATGCTTACAAATAAAGCATCATATTTGTCTTTTAAGTTGAGATGGTTCACCCAAAAAATGACTTTCTTTCTTCTACGGAATACAAAAGCAGACTTTGAATCATTTAGATATTAGACTCATTAGAAATATTTTGTGATGATCATCAGTGAAGATGTCAGCTATTTATTTTTTCTCTGACTCTGGGTCCAGATGTTTAGACCTATCTGTTTTATTTCTCCCAGCATGCTCTTTGGCATTGTTTTGAACACACAGCAGCACACAGGGACAAAACGTTGCTGAAGGCAGAGTTGGCTGACACTCTGACAGGTTTTTTTATTTATTTTGGCATCGTAACTTCGGTTGACTTTGAGCCCCACTAACTATCACAGACCCTCCTGATGGGAATGCCAACAAGTCCCCCAAAAAGTTTTTCATGCCCTTAAGGAAGTGTTCATCAAAAACTGACAATTCAGTCGCTATTTACGGTGAGTAAATATTCCAAACTCCAAATTCTTATGTTATTCCAAACCAGTCTTACCTTAGAGTTTCCATACAACACCAAAGGAGATGATTTACATGAAAATCAAGTTTATATGTCTATGTGGTGTTTTTAATATGCTTTAAGTCCAATGTGCAAATTCATAAGTGAACACCATTTTCTCCTTAAAACTGCAGTGAACCAAAGACAGTCTCAAAAACACGGTTTGAAATCGCAGTTGTTCTCTACGTCTACGTTACAAATATGTTGTAACTAATCCCGTCAACATGTAGGCGGACTTTAGCATATTATGAACTGCTGCGAAGCAGGGGAGTATCAACAGTAGCAGGTTATCCTGGAATATTTTTCTGTTGATATGAAAAATCGGGTACATTTAGCAATACAGCGGGTGAAATATGTATATGATGCATATCACGGTGTTATGATGAACTATGCCTTTCTCCACTGACGTTCTAAGTTGTTCAAAGCATTTCTAAGGATATTGATTTTAGAAGGCAGACTGAGATGGCAAACGGGAACATGGCTTGTGTAACATTTGCAACACATTATTAGCTGTTTGATAACATTGTCAAAAGGCTAATCATATTAATTACGGTTATGTGTCCAACGTTGTAAAGAGCAATACAATGGATTAAACTAGTACTTCCACTTGCCATTATGCAGCGTTTACAGTAAAGTTGACCGAGTGGATCAGGTATTCTGAGCTTGTGTGATTGAGTGGAGGCGGGGCTAATTTTCATGTTTCCGTGTACACTAAATGAAGTAAGGGTGTAGAGTGAAATTCAAGCTATTTTAAGGCTCAAATACTTTTTTCATAGGACAACATTTTTAAATATGTCATTTTGGTTATCAAAGATGAGCTTTAAGGGATAAAATGAGTGACTATGGGGGGACTTTAAAAGGAGAGCAAAGGACCATAAGATTAGTCCATATGAATTGTCATATATTCAATTCAAATTTCAATTCAAATTTATTTGTATAGCGCTTTTCACAATACATATTGTTTCAAAGCAGCTTTACAGAAAGTGCATTTCAGAAATGTACATAGAAGAATATAGTTAGTTAATCATCATGTATTAATTTAGGGCATAACATATCGCCGGCGTTGAGTCGTCTCTTCACAGGCGTCGAGTCGTCTCTTCCCAGGCGTCGAGTCGTCTCTTCCCAGGTGTTGGGGCATCTGAAGTCTCCGTGAGAGGCTGGATACAAACTGGAGCTGACGAACGCTATTTACCTCGGGACTAGCGTCCCGAGATAACAGCAGAAAAGCAGATGGGAAATAATTAGCGTAGCTGGTGTTCATAATATTAATGCATTCGATCTGATTCAACAGTGGTATAAAAGGTAAGCATTATGTGAATGCTTGGCTGAAGAGATGCGTCTTTAATCTAGTTTTGAACTGGGAGAGCGAGTCTGAGCCACGAACAGTATCAGGAAGGCTATTCCAGAGTTTAGGAGCTAAATGTGAGAACGCCCTCCCTCCTTTAGTGGCCTTAGATATCCTAGGAATGACCAGAAGTCTCGAATTTAGGGATCTTAAAGAACGCGATGGATTGTAGGGCGATAGAAGGTCCATTAAATACACAGGAGCTAAACCATTTAGGGCTTTATAGGTCAGTAGTAGTACTTTGTAATTGATACGGAACTTAATAGGTAACCAGTGCAGAGATGATAGAATCGGTGTTATATGATCATATTTTCTTGACCTAGTAAGAACTCTAGCGGCTGCATTTTGCACTAACTGTAGCTTGTTTATTGAAGATGCAGGACAACCAGCTAATAAAGCATTACAGTAATCTAGTCTCGAGGTCATGAATGCATGAACTAACTTTTCTGCATCAGAAACAGATAGCATGTTACGTAATTTAGCAATGTTTCTAAGGTGGAAAAAAGCAGTTCTTGTAACATATGAAATATGATTTTCGAAAGACAAGTTGCGGTCTAGTATAACACCCAGGTCTTTTACTGTAGTCGATAAGGTAACAGGACATCCTTCTAAATTAAAGTTGTATTGTAAGAGATTTTGTGGGTAGTTTTTTGGACCAATAAGTAATACCTCCGTTTTATCTGGATTTAATAGCAGGAAATTACACGTCATCCAGCATTTTATATCTTTAAGACATTCTGTCAATTTAGATAAGTTAGTGTTTTCATCTGGTTGTGATGAAATATATAATTGAGTGTCATCAGCATAGCAGTGGAAATTAATTCCATGTTTTCTTATAATATTACCAAATGGCAGCATATATATTGAGAATAGCAGAGGGCCTAACACCGATCCTTGCGGCACTCCATAGTCTACTGACGTTATCTTCGATTTTTCCCCATTTAAACAGACAAAATGGTAACGGTCCGATAAGTACGATCTGAACCAGCTTAATATATTCCATATCTTCTGAAGTTTTTGAATACATTAAAGTCAATATTAATTGAAAAACTTGATCTATTGCCATAGCTCTTAAACCGTATTCATTTGCTCTTAAACCTATAGCATTTGCAATCGTTAATGTAAAAAAGGTCTATGGACTACTTTTCTGTTCTGTTCTTTTTTTCTTTTTTTGAGCTTGAGCCCCCAAAAGAGTGAGTAGATGATGGCAGAATTTTTATTTTGGGTGAACTATTCCTGTATTGACTTTATTGAAAGTTATTATAATTTATTATTATAATGTCTCTCTCAGATGTTTGAATTTCTAATAATCGCTTTTGCAAACCTCAGTTAAACCCCTAATTTCTTTAGCAATTCAATCTTAATACCGTCCTGCTTTTGCCGCTAAAACAAACCTGTCCTGCAGAACTCAAGGATGCGTGAACCAGGCGCCTGGGGCAAATGAGAAAACGATTAAGGTGAAATTATAGGAATCACTGACCATTTAGCTTAAATCACAGACTACAAAGGTGATTGTCAAAACCAGCTTGGTGTCTAATAACAAATCATTTAGGTGGCATTAATCCCAAGTCTGTTATTAGACCAGCCCTTTCCTCCTTGCAGGATTTAAAGCCTTTTTTCTCACTCTTTCCTGCTTCATCTGTTGGACTAAAGGTAATGCACTGAAATCTTCGTTTTTATTTATTTCTTTTCTGGCCGCTGAAGTTGAGAAGGTATCACGAGGACAAAGGGAGGTCACTCATGTCACGGTGCGACTGTACAGAAGGAGAATTATGTGGATATGCGTCATATGAAAGCACCCTCTTTCAATATTTCTCTCCGCATTGGTATTGGCCAGATATTGTGAATCCATGACCTCAAGACTCCTGTGCTCATATGCCATATTCTCAGTGAACGTCTCATAACAGATGCCAGAAGCACTGGAGAAAAGTGGCCACCATCATTGAAAGTGTATTCTTAAAGAAAAAGTGACCCAAATTTTCTAAACAATGTCAATTTACTTATTATTTACTGCCTTGCGTGTCATTCCAAACCTCAATGCAGGTATTTTGAAGCACATATGGATATTTTTTATAAAGCTACTTACTGTAGCTTTTTTCCGTGTATTTAGTATAGTGACCATGACTTGAAGCTCCAAAAAGACAAAGAATCACCATATCTCCATATCACCATCATATTTATTTTAAAGTAACTATTGTTCACTATATGTCTTTTGAAGTAATATGGTAGCTTTACAAAACAAAACTGAAGATGTCATCAACCTAAGTATTCCTTTCAGGGGACCTGTAATATTCTTAATAGTTTTTTTTTCTTTTCTTTTTTTTTGTTCCATTGAAAAGAATAGCAGCATACAGGTATAAAATGAATATGAGTAAATAATTCACAGGGACAAGAGAATAAATAGACATAATAAACTCTTTAAAATGGGAGAAAGTACTTCAGAAACTTCATGTTTTCCCTCACAGTTGTTCTTTTTTTAATAGCCTTTTTCATTAGTTTGGTAGAACAGTGGTCACTTTGTTTGGCAGGCTAATTAGTAAAAGCATCAAAGCGCCTTTCCTGTCGTTTTAGATGTGAGAATCAAACCAAAATAAAACAGCGCCTGCGTCCAAATTCAGCATCACAGACAGTAGAGTAATTAATGCTGTCGCCACCTCACGCATCTTTAATTCAGCACATGTTACATAAAAGCTACTTGATGTACTGTAGCCCAGTTCTGGGAGTTGTGTCTCTGTGTTTATATCTGACCCTCGAGAGAGGCCAGACATCTCTCTTTCCTTTCATATCCTCTGATCTTCCACCAACCCCATCTTTTCATCTTAACTCTTCCTCTGTATATATCACTAAAGCTCTTATTCCTCCACTCACTCACTCTCTCGTTCCCTCTCGGCCTCTTTTTTTTCTGTCGTCTTGTTTTTATTGCTGCTCTCTCTGGTTTATTGTGTGTATGTGCACGTTTATGTTAGAGCTGGGTTGTATGGTGGTATACATCATGCAAGGGTAGAGATCTGACAACCTGTAGAGATTTTGCTACATCATTTATACCATGGTATAGATGTATATGCACGGCTATCAGTATGCAGATCTATTTTTTTTGTTATTTACGTGTTAGAGTGATGGAAAAAAGTGGATGCAAAAGAAAATGTTTGAGAGACACAATGCAATGTAGAATGTGGTTGTCACTCACATAAATCATCTTACAAGATAATGTAGTCACTTTGTGTAAATAGATTTATTCCCTTTATTATAGACCTCATGTCGCAAAACATTGGATGGCTGTATTTTAAAGCTTATTTGTGTAAAACTTATCTGCAGATATATTTGTTTACAAAATGTAAATGCTAATTTATTCTCCTCCCCTGCTATATTTGCACCACATAGTTACACAAAATATTATAGATTTATATTCAATGTGAATGGTATTTTATGAAGTATTTTAGATATTATATATGATTTATGTTATGTAAAATTATATATAATATGTTTATATAAATAATGTATTCATAAACACAGAATATATTTATCTGTTTTATCTGTTTTTTAAAAATAATTGAAATATCAAAGACACGGCAGAGGAAAAGGACAACCAAGCTTATACAAAACATTATATAAACATTTATATTAAATGTATATTTTACAAATTATTTTAAATATAATAATAGTTATTTTATTAATACATAGAAAATTATATATCATATATACAAACAAAAATATTCTATGCCTTTCATTTAGATATTTTAATATCAAAGTATATATAAAAAAATATTTTTCCTGTATATTTCTTTAACGTGTTCTTCCTTGCTCATTTCCTCTTCTCGCCTTCATTAAGTAAACTGAGGGCCGCTGACAGCCCTCTAAGAAAATAAGCTTTGACACATCCAAGTCATGCTAGAAAACTTAATGTAGGCATATTTTAATTCCGTGACACAAATAACATCTCCTAAGTTGACTCAAATCGTTTTACTCGTAAAGTACTAGCTTTCGGGTTAAGCTTTCCGCGACTGCGCAACTGGGTTATAGGTTGCCAGGTTGAGATGACAAACAGGTTAAAATTGTATATGGTGTGTGAATTGTGTGAATATAATTCATTTCATAAGATCTGGCAACTGGTCAACATTAGACTAACATATTGGTCAGATTATTCATAAAGTAGTTTGGGCCATGCAAATTACGGGAGTTTCCCGGGAGAAATAACAAACCGGGAGGGGTCCGGGAGATAGGGCTAAAAAACGGGAGAAACCCGGGAAAAACGGGAGTGTTGACAGGTATGGCTTAAGGTGTGCCTTCATCTCCTCCTTCTACTGCTGCAGGTGAGCTGGTGAATGATTACAATCACATAATATCTGGTGTCTGAACTTTTTTCTTCTGTAGCTTTAGAAGCTGCACTCCGTAACTTGTTTTGTGTTCAAAATGTACAAAAATGATACAAGCGAGTACGTCATGAATCTATTTTCCAAACCGTGTTTTTGTCGTATCCTGAATCACTACGGTACACCTATAATAAGTGTTTGTATTCAGCCTATTTTAGACTGGTTCGGGTCGTACCACTGCGGAGTAGCCCAGTACCTGCAAGATGTATGCAGTTCTGTTTATCAACCGCTAGAGCACCACAAGTTAAGGACTGCGGCTTTAAAGAAAATTGTCATACAATAGAATAGCAAGAAAAGTTCACCCACCCATCCATTCATCATTTGCTCTTTCTGTCTATCTTTCAATCCATCTATCCATCAATGTTCCCTCTAAGCTGCGCGCGTGCGCGGCCGCGCACTTCTGATGCCTCGGCCGCGCACTTCTGAAGCGGCGGCCGGGCAGAAAAGAATAAAATGCCACGCAGAGGACTGACGCGAAATGTGTGGGGAAATCCATTTGATTGTAGTTTAAGTGAGAAATAATTTCAGTCCTCTGGTCAACCGCTATAGAGTGAAAACTGGTGAATGCAGTTTACAGGTTTCATAGAAAGAGAACGATGTGAGCGCGTGTGATTGGCAGTGAGTCGTGTGTGCGGACCAAATAGCTCAATACGAGACGCAACGAGAAACGCATAGACATGTGAAATAAAATCACATCATAATGTTTTAAAGAAGAGTGGTTTGATTAAAGTGGTGGAAATAACGGTTGATGGACACAGAACGGTAACAATTACACACCCACCTGCGTGCAAATTCAAAATAAATCATTAGTTTAAAATAAATAGATGTTTTTGTGTAGCTAAAATATGTAGCTATTAGATCTATTTAAATGCTTCAGTTTGTTTTCATATTATAATAATATAATATGTAAATAAATTGAAGCATTTAAACTGATATATTATATCACTTCAAATACTTCAATTCGTTTTTTTTATATTATATTATATTAGGCCTATATTGTATTATATTATAAGCCTAAATAAATAATCTCACAAGGGTATTGTTTAGGTTATATTAGACCTAGCCTATATTTTATTATATTATGAGCCTAAATAAAGATTCTCACAAGGGTATTGTTTAGGGCTCCTTGCCATTAAAAAGTTTGAAACCCCCTGCTAAAGAAAATATTGGAAATTCATAAGCAATAAACAATCATTTAACTTTGATGGTTTAATGCTTCCTGTACACAATTAATTGACTGTACAAAAACACTTTATGGTTTTCCCAAACCATCTCAGTGTAACAGCTTACTTTTCTTTCATACTATATTCTATTATTGTAAAGAATTGAACTGTCCTGCAGAAAATTTAGTAAATTATTTTTCATAGGATTTCTTGGTAAAGACTGTTCAGTTAACAGCACTGTAAAACAAATATCAGGTAACCTAAAATGTGCTTCATTTAGTGACTTCTTAATTTGTTAAGAAGCTTGTTTTTCGAAAATATGATTTAATACCAATAAGTTACATCAAGGGTCAAATAAAAGAGAAATGGCACATTCAAGTTAAAAGTTACAACTGAATGTTGAAACCATTGTGTTTCTGCGTATGCTGTACAGGTCAGGTATAAAGAATATTTTTGCTCAGGTGGCGAAAAATGTCTAGCCTGACTACGTCAGACTTCGTACTTCCGCTCAATTTCATTTCGCTTCTGTACTCAGTCTGAGACAGCGGCCTATCTATCCGTTTTCCTCCGGCCTGAAAACAGCCGGGCCAATCAACGAACAGAGAGCGGGCTGAAAGCCGTGACGTAGTCGCTAAGCGCCGAGTTTAAGATTAGGTCAGGGAAATCGAAAACGACCGCGGATATGGAGACGCGGATGCAATTCGCTCAGTTGTGGAGAATATTACCGGCATTAGCAAACTGAAGCCCGAACAAGAAGAGTGTGTATTAAACATTTTGAATGGAGGTGATGTTGTGGCCCTACTCCCTTTGGGAAAAGTTTAATTTATCAACTATTACCGATCGTCAGTGAGAAACTGGGGAGCCTTTTGACAGGTCAGTGTCTCCTTTCTTTTCCAGGTCTTAAATATTGCCATGACATGCTGTAATCTTGCAATTAAGTTGCAGCATTTCCGACAGACTCGAGATGAACAAAGAGCTGTGTTTAACAGAACTAATCCTAACTTTGACAGTTGGCTGCAAATATTTTTTTGTTTCTCTCTACTGTCAAATATCAGTTTAGAGGCCCTGATTGTACCGTGGATGCGTAGATTAACTTCGCATAATCTGCCAAAGTCGTTTACAGCCATGTTCACTCCGGTATTTCGCTCGCATCATCAAGTGTTTACAGCAGGTTTACAGTGGAAGTTTGATCATAGATTTGAGTTCGATGCATGATGTCTGTGGTTCGATGCGGCTGTGTTGGCACATAACATACGTCATATATAAACTTATCTGATTGGCTTACGGGTAACCAATGATTTTAAACTTCAGACAAGCGCCCCCTAGCGAGAGAGAAAACACTTCTCTATTATGCCATTACAGACTCTGTCTAAGAAGCAAAGTGAAATAGCAGAGTCTGGTATTACCAGGCTAAAAAATGTCCGCCCAATAGAAGTTTTGCTCAGCAAGAAAAAAAAAATGAGAGGGAACATTGCTATCCATCCCTCGTTCTTTCATTCTTTTTATTCATCATTCTTTCATTCCATCCATCCATCCATTGTTTTTTCGTTCTGTCTATCCATCATTCCATCAATCATTCTTTTGTTCTGTCTATCCATCATTCCACCCATCACTCTTTTGTTCTGTCTATCCATTATTTCATCCATTTTTCTTTCAGTCTGTCTATATTTACATAACTCTAGTTAGACACCTATAGAAATGCTATATTTATTTAATATATTTCCATTTTATATCGTATCATATTTAAAGAATACTTTTTCAACACTTAATTTCCTACAATTCATTACTTTTGTTGAATTTCTTTTCTATCAGTTTTATTTTACTCCAATGCTAGAACGTTTGTGTGTAATAACTCGAAATATTAATCGAATTAATGTTAACATTTTCTTGCAAGCTTAGTATTGTAGTATACCACGTTGTTTAATAATATATAAGGCAGATTGTTTTAAGTTCAGTTTATTTACACCAATCAACACACTGCAATACACTCTCTCTGCAATATTCTGTTCATAAGTCTTTCTGCTTTGATAGGGCAGAGAACCTTTGGTCATGGCCCATGGTCCTAACCTTCATCCGGTGTAGTTGGAGGGGAATGGACCCTCTGTTGTTAAGCGAAGGTATGGGCCGGCCTGTTTCTTACCTCCGGCTCTGGCCACAGCTGCTGAAGACAGGCTTTGGCCGTTTTTTGAGCCCAGCACCAAGTTGACAGGCTTTGAGATCTGACCTCACACCCTGAAACCCAAACCAAGGTGACATGTCCTGGCCTGCCCCTCTGAGTCTGTCTTTCCAGTTTGATGTATTGCCATTATGAGGAATGGCATGGCTTGAGGACAAGAGGACTCAAGGACTGATTGTGAGTGTGATGGGGGCGCAGGGGTATTTGGACCCGTAGCAAGGACCCTGTCCAGCCCTCTAAGTCCTGACATGGAGGCAGGAGTCGTGGCAGCCGGCCCTTAACCATGTGTGTGCCCAGTGCTGGCAGGCCTGTTTCTCTGCTCTCTCTCGTCCCTGTGTCAGATGGCATGATTCGGGCAACGTTCAAGAGCTGCCAACCCGACTGTCTGTCTCCCTGTGGCAGTTCCCAATCTCTCACTGCGACGGAGAGGTCACCTCCCGAACGCCAGCTGACTCCTCCATGCTCATTCTCCGTCCTCTAATATATCGCCGCTTCTTCTGTGCTGACCATCTTATTAGAAGGAGCTCCAAGTGATAGATGTAGGTTGTATAAACAGTCGAAGATGATGTCTTCAGGGTTATCTGCTCCCTGCTCATCTGCCAAGTCATTAAGCCGAGAAGCATCCTCTACCAATAGTAACAGCTTGCTGATTTCACACCTTATTTTTCCTCATAAAAAGAGATTGATCTGCGGAGAGTTCTAGAAGCGAGAGGCCCACCCACACACCACAAGCTGCAGTTTCTGCTTTTATTTTGGTTCTGTGTATGTAGTTAAATGTGCTGCTTTTCAAAGGTTCTCATAATTATGTACTCTAAACACTGATATATTATTAAGGGAAATCATATAACTTTAATTTAGGGATATAATGCAATATGCTATCCAGAAGGGTTGGGCATAATTCAAAATTAATCAATTGGCTCCCTTTTAGTTCATGAGTTGAATTTAATTGGCTACACCCCACAGGAAGTCGGGAAGTTGAATTGCAAGAGAAAGAGTAGTTCATTTGGAATTTCATGAAATAAATTTTCATGAATTCAAAACATTTTTGCTTCGACTGAATAGTTGGCTTTATCTGAGAGCATATTGGTTGATTTAAAAAATTTTTTTTTTTTTTTTTTTGGAAATGCCTATAGAAATTCTGAATGGGTACTTCTGGAACCAACTTGCCTGATGAAAAAGCAGGCTTTTTTTTAACTCTGTTTTCATTAGTTTCAAGGACAAGGTGGTTCTGTGCCAAAGTGCATATAGGATCTGAAGCACAACATCCTAAGGTTTGAGAAACAAAAATGGGATATTGCTCACTGAAAAACCTTGGTTTGCTGAATATTAGATCCCTTTCTACAAAAGCACTTTTTGTAAATTGTATGATCTTGAGTTTGACAGAAACCTGGCTAAAACCAGACTATTACATTACTTTAAATGAGTCCACCCCCTAAAATTACTGTTATAAACATGAGCCTCGTCTGAAAGGCAAAGGGGGAGGTGTTGCTGTAATTTCCAGTAATATTTCCAGTATTACTCAGAGGTTTAGTTTCAAGTATAATTATTGTGAAGTAATGGTGCTTTATGTAACGTTATCTAGTTTAAGCAAGGCCTAAAGCTAACTTTTGCCACACCTGCCAATGGCCAGTGACAATGGCCAGCCATAACAATTACAGTTTTTTTTTTATACCAGCCATGAAATTCTTTTTGCAAAAACAGGCAGTTATAACACAAAAATTTTAGATACCAGTTAAGATTCACAATTTTCAGGTACAGAAATATGATAATGAAATGTTAAATAGCACTGCATAGTATTCACTGTATAAATTACACATAGATCAATCATTATATAAGTTACAAAAGTTACTTATTCAGTCAAGGGCAGTGAGTGATTTTTCTTTGTCTTTTATTGTTTGATTAACATTAAGGACACAGACGGCTGCAGGTAGCCTATTAGGCTGATGTCACTTTAAGGGCTAATGCAATATACTGATACACAATGCTTTTTCTTTCTCAACTGTTTATGTTCACTTAAGACAACTGATTATGTTTACAAGGCTTAAACTTTCGTGACGATGCAGCACTGGCCAGTCAACTTTCCTGAGCATTGTTCGTGTTTGTTTACATTCATGTTCTCAAAACATTGTATTGGTAGAATTTATTAAAAAATATTACCAGCCAACTGTCGATTGACACCATTTCATACTTGCCAACACTGATTTCTACTCGCATTTGTCACATGGCGAGTATTAATTTTAGGTCCTGAGTGTAAGTGATAAATCCTGTTTGACATTTACTGGCTACTGTATGCAGGCCACCAGGGCACAATACAGACTTTATAATAAAAAAAAAATGCTGCTTTTCTATCGGAATTAGTACTGGCTGGAGTAAAATCTTAATTGATGGTGATTTTAATATACATGTAGATAATGAAAAAGGTTCATTGGGATTGGCATTTACAGACATTCTAAACTATATTGGAGTAAGACAACACATGTGAGTTCATGAATTTATGACCTCAAGGCTAGATTATTGTAATGCTCTACTGGGTGTTTGCCCTGCGTGCTTAATAAACAAACTCCATCTGGTCCAAAATGCAGCTAGAGTTCTTACTACAACCGGGAAGTACTGTATGACCATTTTAGCCTGGGTCTGTCAACACTGCATTGGCATCACAAACTATGAAACATCACAATCTAGACTAAAAACACACCTCTTTAACCTGGCATACACATAACATATTATCAATCTGATGCAGCCTGAATCATTATCACACCATGTTCATTCGTTGGCCAGAGGAGAAGTGGCCCCCGGACTGAGCCTGGTTTCTCCCAAGGTTTTTTTTTTTTCAATTCTGTCTCCAATGGAGTTTGGGATCCTTTGCCACTGTCGCCTATGACTTGCGTAGTTGGGGACACTTAATATTCAACAATATTATTGATCTAACTGTACTGACGCTGTTTCTCGAGAACTGAACTGAGCTGGATGATGACAATTTTTTTGCAGAACTGCTTTATAAATTAAATGAACTAATTTAATAATTTATGATCTCTACAACAGAACTGAATCAACACTGAACTGACATCAGCTGAAGAACAGCCGAAATGCATAATTGTGTTATCACTGTAAAGCTTGAAACAATCGGTATTGTATAAAGCACTATATAAATAAAGGTGACTTGACTTGACTTGACTCACAAGTCACACAGAACATGTTCTTGTTCATGGCCATTTCTTCTGTGATGAAAGGCTCAAGTGCATCTTGCAATCAATAGAACATTGAGACGTGACTGTTTTACTATTGCTCCGTGCAGAAACATGTTAAGACGGAGTTATCAAAGACACAATTCTTACTGTTTCATTATACCCCAAATACACAGCTATTGATTTAAGCCCATCACTGGGGAAGAATTGTGTTAATGTCGGACCACATCTTTATGAAATAAACATTATTCCTAAGTGTAAGCAATCCATAAAACCCAGTGTTACGACCAACCTGCCATCATCCATTTAAGTTCTCAATGCCTGGGTGGACTACAGTTAGTCACATCAGCTAAAGCAAAGCTGTTTCTGTTGGATATGTTTCCATTATGGCCCAACCAGGCAGAGAGGGTTGCTGTGCTGCTACAACATATCCACAGGATCCTGCCAATCACTAGAACATACAGACTTCCGACCTCTGGCTCTAAATGCCCCATTGAATCTGGAGGACATAAAAATGCCACATGGGGAGAAATGAGCGAAGGTCTGTGTAAATAATCATATGAGGGTATATAGTATTGTAGATGTCCGGAGGCAAAAAATCTAATCCTTTAGGGCAGAAAATAACTTGTTTGTGCCTGCATTTCTTTTCCAGCAGGATATAAATGTTTTACTGTATTCGGTTTTGAGGCAAAGGCCTGTTCATCTGTAGTAATTGTGTTGGAATCATGGTTTGGGATATCACAGGCAGTGTGTACAGCAATGTGAACGTTTTAGAGATGTTATGTCAGCATTGCTCTCTCATGCGGTACCATGGGATTGCCTGATGCCTGGCTGGCAGATGACTTCCAGAGGAACTCCCACAGTACATTTGCTATCAGTACTGATGAACCAGAAATGAGTCACCGCTGTAAATGTCTGCAACAGCTCCCACCAAAGGTCAACAGCAGCATACGGAACGAGAGAATGAACTGAGAAACCATAACGTCTAATTCAACAACCGACTGACAGCTGGCGTTATCATGGAATGAACATTGTGTGTGTGTGTGTGTGTGTGTGTGTGTGTGTGTGTGTGTGTGTGTGTGTGTGTGTGTGTGTGTGTGTGTGTATGTGTATTTTAGGGCTGTAAAAAGGAATGCGTTAACGCATGCAGATTTTTTATTTTTTCCATAATATTGAATACAATTAAAGCAGCATCCGTTTTTTCTGTCATCTGCCTGCACAGTATATGATCATGCTATCAATGGACAAATTTCCATTTTGTCGAGTATCTTTGTAAGCACAGTGTTAAATGAACGTAAAGAGTTGTGAGAAAATAGGTGTCAGCTCCGCGTCATGTGCGCTAGGTCTTAAAGTGACAGCAGCCTAATAAACCTGCTACTGTCTTTCATTAATGTTAATCAAACTTAACTTTTATAGCTTTGATAAGGATTAATCTATATTCACTTTTTTAATTCATACAGTGAAGACAGATACAGAAATGATATAGGAAATTATACAATTTCTGCATATTACCTGCTAGACCTACCTAAAAATCTTAAAGCACAGTTTATATGTTTAAAATGATAGCATTTCAATTATTCTGTAATGTTCAATGGCTATAATCAGTGTCTAAAATTGAGGGGGGAAATCCATTCAATAGAGACTTCAGTATCAGTACTGGTATCAGTGATACTGGCTTTTATTCATAGTGCTTAGTAAAAAGATGGGATTAAACAAATATACTGTCTTTATGTTGTTTCTACATTATTTTGGAGATTCAGTGTGGAAGTATTACAATATAAAAAGATATTAAAAACTTTAATATTAAGTGCAATTAATTGTGACAGAACTGACAGAATATATATATTCTGGCAAAATGCGCACAGGCAAATTACAAGAAAAATTACTAAAATACTAAAGCGCAGCATTCCAACTTTGTGAACAATCATAGCGAATTCTTGACGGCATGAGTCTGAACCAATGAATGTGATTTTCAAACTCATGCTGATGTAAACAAAACAATCTTACTCGCACTGACTGACACGTCCGAAGCGTGAGCACAGAGACACTTCTCAGACAGCGTGCAATCCTGATATACAACACATACAGACACATTACACACATTACAGTATTTAAAAATATCTGTCTTGGCAAGTATTCACGCAAACTTTATCTGTTATGTCTTAAGTGGAAGATTGGTTAACTGTTGGGGAAAACATCTGATGTGTAAATTATATTAGAACCGTGCGGTACAGTAGGTCTGATTGTAGGCTACAGGCTGTCTGTTTCATTAATGTTAATCAAACAATTGTGGTACCATGGAAAAAAAGTTGAATATATATAATTTCATATAGATATTTGGTTTTGACTTGGTGTGTGCCAAATTTGGTGTTATTACCAGGGATTTGCTAGGTGATTTTGTTTTAAAACCTTGACAAAACTTTAACTCAATTTTTTTCTCAAAATGGACTTTGTTGTCTTTATCAATTTAGCTCATTTAATTTTTTGTCTGATTTCAACAAAGCATACATCATTTTGAAGGTTTTTAATAGAGAATCTTAACGAGAATGAGAATGTAAAAAAAAAAAACATTCAAATTTGCTCATTGCGACTCATTTTCACACACACGCACACACACACACACACACACACACACATACTGTATATAAATCACACATTGCAAAAAATCTATTTCTCTATGGTAGAAATGAATGGGATTTTTACTTTTGGAAATCTCTATGCAGCCTTTCATGAGGAAACATGATCAGCATGATCTTGAGAGTCCTTTACCAAGAAAGAATGTTGCCCTTTTCCATACAATAGAATCATTTTGGTATGAGCCCTTTGTGCTAGGATGAAAACATGTTAAATAAGCTTTCATAACCAATAACTGATAGCTGGCCATGAGAAACAGCCATGATGAACAATTGGCCTCTGTACAAAGACACAAAACCCGTGTTCGCATGACTTTGGGCTACAAAGTATCTCTTTGTCCTGAACTCTAAGTTTGTGTGTTCTGCTGCCTCACATTGATGTAGTAAAACTGAAGTTTTTTGGAATTGCAGTGGGAATGACCTGGTGTTAGAAAAGAGACTAAGTGTCATCTTGTGATTGGGAAAATCCACAAGTAAATCTGACTTGTGTACGGTCTGAGATGGTGCTACATCCCTACAACAGAATACTGTAATAAATAGAAATTCCGTTGCACTGGCTCTAATCCTGTTTGTAGCACTTAAAGACATTTTGTGCCACGATGCTGACATGATCTTTGCTTTGTGTTTGCAGACCATATAATTCATTATTGGATATCATTTGCTTATAGAAAAAGTAGTGTACTGTACACATTATCTATAGCATGAATTGAACATCGTTTTGAATAAGCCAGCCAGCGATTAGTGCTGTCGTAACTGTGATTGGACACTTATGGTGCCGTGAGATGAAAAGTAGGAAGGCACGTGAGCCATAGCATTGTTCAAGACTTCATCATCACAAACGAAACATTTGTGAGGCCTCGTTCATTGGGTGTCATCTGGTTTCTGATGGATTCTTGTCACAGAGTGGCCTCTGTCTGCTCACAGCTGTTCTGAGCTAGTAAATGACTGTCTGCGATGACATTGGCTCTGCCCTGCTGTAAAAACACTGTCTGGAGTAGATTGAGACACCCATTATTCCCTTGTTAATGTTCTATCAATGGACTTTCATGGCTGTGTTCAGGTTCAAAATAGCATACTGTTCTTACTAGTACTGCAGTTTATAGAATATCTAGATATATAAGTACTAGATACCTACTACATTAACCATCATGTGAAGTATACATCAGGGCACACACTGCACTAAGTACTCCATCCCACAATGCAATGCACTTCCATGGAATTACTTGCAAGAAATAAGCCACTAAAGGTGTTGTGTTAGAGTAAGGGGTGGTTGTAGATGTGGTTGCTAACTTATAGATGATTTAGAGATGGAAATATCATGTAATATTTCTCGGTTTAACTTGTGTTATTGGACCGCCAAAAATTTAGACGTCTTTACTCAATGTTATTGTTACAGAACGCATGCAGTTTTATTCTATACAAGCTGTATATATTGTACACATTGAACATTGAGCAAGTACACTGTAAAAAGATTTTTGAAGCTGAAGAATATTTTTCAAGAAAATACTATTTCAGTCTTTATACTTAAAAACTGCATGTTACTTGTCGTTTCTTTGTAGTTATTTGTAAAAATTTACTTGGAATATCTGTGGGAAAATCGTTTTAAATTAAGTCCCACACCAAATATTTTTCAGTATATCCTATTCTGAACATTACAGAGCCATTGAGTCCTTCACAAACATCTTTTATTCACTACAGTTCCTTAATAAAATGAATCTCCTATAGCCCCAGGGGTACAACACCTCGGACATCACTCGATTTATTTCCAACACACCACGGTATCCGGGTCAATCAGAGCGAGGTTGGTTTGGACGGGTCCAGATGGATTCTCCCAGAGCTGTAGAGGTTTAGCAGATCCGCTCTTAAATGTTTTGCCTGACCAACCAGCAGCTCTGCTCCCTTAGTACCGGCACTATGATACTGTGTCCTTGAAGCATCAGATGTCAGTTTGGTTTTTAACTGAATAGTAGACAGAACAGAGTCGTTTTTGTCGGTTGGGATACTGTCTATATTTGTGTTTGAATTAAGGTAGGGTTTTTTGAGCTTGCCATTAAAGGTTGTTTAGCAATATGGATCATTTATTTAGGAAATTGTGGGTAACAAAACATCTGGAGCATATTACATGTGGATGTTCATATGTAACTTATTTTATACATCTTTGCAATTTACCGAGCATTTTATTTTAGTTCTGATTTGAAGTGTTTCTGAAAGCTTTTTATAATAATAAACTTTATTTTATATAGCTCCTTTAAAGCATCTTCTCAAAGCACTTTACACAAAAAAAGCTTTATTTCTTTCAAGCAAATATTTATGAAACATCAGACTGTATGATAAAAACAGAACCTCTGGAAGTACATTTTGTATTTACGTATTTATTTATTACTTTCTATCCATTAAAAAAATCATGAAAAAAATGTGTCAGTTTTCACAAAGAAAGAAAAAATAAACATTCATAATGCTAAGAAATATTTCTTGAGCAGCAAATCAGCATATTGGAAGGATTTCTGAAGATGTGACACTGAAGACTGAAGTACTGGCTGCTGAAAATCCAACTTTGCCATCAAATAAATTACATTTAAAAATATTTTAAAATAGAAAACTGTTATATTCAATTTTATGATATTTCACTGTATTTTACATAATATTTCACCGTATTTTTTAGCATAAAAGACTTCTTTCAAGAACATATAAAAATCTTACGGACCTGAACATTTTTAACATTAGTATAAGTCTGTAAGTATTAGTGTATGTAAGAAATTGCGAGAAAAAAATGGCTCTAAGTTTCTTTAAAAAAATTCTTTTCTGCTCAACAAAAGAAAAAGAAAAAAATATCCTGAAGGTTTAGAACAACATGAGGGTGAGTAAATGATGGCAGAATTTTCATTTTTGGGTGAACTATCCCTTTAATGCTTTTTTCTGCATCGTTTGTTTCCTTAAAACTGAATCATTATCATCCAATTTTCAGGCAAATCACCTCCCACACATAGTGATCCAGTCAAAAATGCTCATTTGAGAGCCCCAGTAACCTCATTTGGTCTGAAGTATACCTACACACCTACACCAACTTACTGGCTACACTCACACGCACACAAAATGTGATGGAGGGCACGTTCTTCAAATGAGTTTTAGTATTGTTTCGCAAATTACGAATGCCTTAATGTACCGTGCCATTTAACAGGGCTCAGACAGCAATTAAGACTCCTCTTCAGAGAGGTCGTGACAAGCTGTTGAGCTCTAAGAAGCAAGTTAGGAGAAATGGTGAAAAGGAACCAACGGCATGCTGGCGGCAGTGAAATGAAAGCAGACAATCTGGTTTTAAATGGAATCTGGCACTTCACATTACCACTCCTTGCAAAATACAGAAATGAGGTTAACTGCACAGTCTAGTGATTATTCCTGTTTGTGAACTTCGAAACAGCTTTGTTTTGTATATCTGTGCCTCTTTCTCAAAACAAACATATGTTGAATTACCATGCATAAATTGTAAAAAGACTCAAATTGACCAAGAAAAGCCCCCATGTTGCTATTTAGCACTTATTCATTCAAGTCTTTCAATGATGGAACGCCGTCATTCCCCCAAGCATGATCTCACCGTGAGGCTTGTGTAATTTTATTGAATTAAATAATAGAGTTAATGGGTAGGAATGATGCTTAATGTAGATTCGTTTCATTCTCATTAACAACCTACGAGTGCTTTGATTACCAAGCACTTCAATAAGAAATCAGCTTCCATATGTCTAGCACTTTAAATGTCTAGACTTTAAATGGTGAGCAATCCTCGCAAAAGAATGTGGCGGATTTTTAATAACATGAGACCCGGTGACTCGTGGACGACCGTATGATGGAGCATTACTTACAAGCCATTGAGTTTATCATTACACCTCAACATTATTCCACCCTCCCTCGGTTAGCACGCGGCCCTGGCGCTGCTTAATTCACTTAATTCCTTGATTATCGATTCCACAGGCCTCTGGGAAGAAAGGTCAATGTTTTCCTTTTGCTCACCTGAAATTTTAAATGTCATTCAAAATGAGGAGGCAGTCACGGAGCAAAAATGGCCTCTTCAAAGGGCAATGGCCTCCTAATAGAGACATGCATGTGCATATATGCTTGGGGCCGTTCACACAGGGCATGTATACTGGGGGGGGGGGGAGGATGGTGTAGGACTTTTAGAGAATTTTAGTTTTGATCTATCTTGATTTTCATTCAGATATTGCTAGTAAATTTCAAAAAATAAAAACAAAGAAACAGCAACTGACACATTTAATTAAAAATGAAATTTTGTTGTAAAAAGACTGAAATAGTATTTTCTTCTAAAAAACATACTCCAACAACAAAACGCTAGATGACCATGGCTCTCTTTTTATTAAAAAGGCTTTATTATCTCATGGCTACATGCAAAAAAAGTTAAAATAACTCTCTTATGTTTCAGCGCAGGCCTTCCTCAGAGAGAGTAACACAAACAATCTTTCCACAGGTGTGAGTAAAATTATTCATTTTTAAGTCACATGGTTAGCAAACAGCTGTCGTGTGACTCAATCTCATATAGTGTTTAACATTTTGCTATTATTTCTTGTCTTTATACTCATATACTCATGTAGACATTGTTCAAACACTTCACAAAACAAACAAAAAGTTAGAAAAAAAAGAACTAAAATTCAAATCCTCATTCAGTCTTGGATATTTCATAGCCTTTAATTTATATAACCGAATTTTTTTATTTTTTATCTCTGATTAAGTTTTTGTTAACTATTTTTGGATTATGTTGAGCCCGCAACTGTAGACACCTTCACTTCATATTCTACCTAGGAAACACTCTCTACCATTGGACATTGTTTGAGGGTACTCCAATGATCCTTGTTTTATTTACAATTGTTTTATATATATATATATATATATATATATATATATATATTATTATTATTATTATTATTATTATTATTTATTTTTTTATTTTACAAAGAATGGGACACCCAGTATGGCCTTTTGAACTTTACCTGCATAGTGGCTATAGAAAGTCTACATGTGCACATCAATTGCGCAATTTGGGACAGGGCTATTTTTGTTGTAGTTTTTTTCCATCTGAGCTGTTTTTTGATTGTTGATCTATGAAATCATGCTTTGAATGGCCTTTTTTTTTTCACAGTTTAATGTAATGAATACTGCATTTTAAAAGTTAAGAAATATTTCAACACGCAGTACAGCTGATGTCAGTATAATATTGGAGCAGTTGCATGAGTCTAGGGACGAAGCATCTTGAGTGTTTATATTAGCAATGGGTGTATGGAAGAGAAAGTCAGCATGAAATCAAAATTGACAATTCTTTTTTTTTTTTTTTCATGCGCTCTTGTAATCTTAATTTAAAATAACCTCCACTCCCTCTTGCAGCAACATTTCGTCTCTTCATTGATGTGTTTCTCTGCGCGAGGACAACCTGTCACTCACATGAGATTGCCGCATTAGCATCAACAATCCAATGATCCAATCAATTCCCAATGGAGAAAATCAAGTCCTGCCCTACATTTTTTTTCTTGTTCAAGAAGCCATTTCACTCAGATATACCAACGCATTCTCATCCTTTGGCGTCATATAGGTGAAGCCATATGACATTTCGTCGAAATCTTACGCACATGGCATCCTTTAGCATCAATATAACACGCACTGTTATGGGTAGGTTTAGGTCTGGGGTAGGGTACGGTTATGACGCCTTGGGATCTGCGTCTCATATTCACGCTAAACGATGCCATGTGCGTTGGATTTAGACGAGCGTCACCTGTATGACGCCTTGGGTTCTGCGTCTCATATTGATGCTAAAGGATGCCATGTGCGTAAGATTTCAACTAAATGTACAAAGCGTCACATGTATGACGCCAAAGGATGAGAACGGGCTGGATATACATCACAATAGAGAAGAAAAGACTTCCGTTTCATGCTGACTTCAATGCACCTATAAACTCACATTCCTTTTAGATTTATTGCATTTATTTTATTTGTTTAAATGCATTTTGTGTGAATGGCCACTTAAGTTAAGTAAAATTGGTTAATAGGAAATGTGGTGTGTCATGCATTAAATATAGATGTGAATGAGATTCTGAAGGAGAATCAGAGACGGTCTATCCATTTTTCTCTCTTCCTTTCAAAATCTCTGATTTATTCAGCTCTAGATGCCCATCTCCTTTTCTTCATACCGCCAGCGCTTTTGTATTTGGTTATGATAATCAGATCCCAAACTTTATTTCTCAATGTAGCAAGATCACTCCAGGTGAGGGAAATCACACTATACCTCTTTATTAAAAGCCTCAATCTGTGTCTGCCTTACTATCATTTTTTTCAGTGTAACTCTTTATCAGTCCTGATGATAGGATGGAGTGAAGGCTTCCAGGCAATTTTACCCTTATATCCACTCACTGAGAGATTTTATGAATGGAACTGACTCAGAAGTCAAGACTTCGGAACCCTTTAACTAAAAGTAAAACCATAAAAACTTTTTTACTTGAAATATAAATGATATATTTCAAGTAAAATATTTTACTTGACTCTATATATAAATATATTAAATATATTACTCTTCGAGCCTGATGAATCTTGACATTGTCATCCTGGAATATGGCCATGATGTGTCTTCCTAGATGGTTGTTTAAGGAATGAATACTCCATACTCTACACACTCCATCAATTGTATATTCAGTATTTATACTATGGGGCTGTTGAATGCTTAAATCTGATTGGTTTACGAACGCATTGCAGTTCCATATCACTTCGCCAAATTATTTCAGTTATTTTAAAGGTATTTACAGCCCACAAGAGCAAAAGAACCAAACCCCACGGTGACACTGACCAAGCAAATAATTATAGTAAACAATAGGATAAAAATAAAAGTTTTTTGCCACAAAATTACGTTTTATTATGTATGGATAGGACATACAATGTGTCACCCGTTCTTTCTCGAACGCACACATATACAGTAGGCACACACACTCACACAGAAACCTGTTGTTAGCTCTCTGATAATTTTTTTTTTCAGTAAAATAGTTTATCAACTTAAAAGCTACAAGACATTTCTCACTAGCGATGTAATTACGGCTCTGTTCTTGGAGCAGATCAACTTACAGTTCTGCTATTAATAGAGAAACTGCTGCTGAAAACTGTTGAGAGACGCACAGATTCAGGTAATTCATACACACTTGATAACTCTCTCTCTCTCTCTCTCTCTCTCTCTCTCTCTCTGTAATAACTGTATTAATAACTATATTAGACTGTAACCGTAGAATAAGCAGAATAATTGACTCTGGGCCATTGAATTATTAGGAAAAAACTCAGCTTCGCATTGTGGCTGCATTACCACCTCGGGTGTGCATCTATTATGCAACGGCCTGTTGTCAGTTGTGTGTGTGTGTGCAGTTATGTAGGTATGTATGCATTTTTTTTTTTTTTTTTGATTTATATATTTTTTTTTCTTTTATCTTTTCCATTTTTCTTTGTTTATTTGATTATTAATTTTTTTCCCTATTGTCTCCACTGAAGAATCCAAACAAATTTCTCACTTCACCTTTAAGTGTACAGAGGTAGAAAAAGCATCTTATCCTTCTTGCCTTTCCTTCCCTATATTTCCTGGGGGCTTTTCACAGCATGCCACAGTCTCCAAGTAAGCCTCTGTGATGCTCGTTTGGTCTGACCAGTCCTGCTGTACTTGTCTAAGAGGGAAGCATGGAAAGAAAACTGTCACATTGTGCAGTTTTCATTCCCCAAATAAAAACAGATGCATCCGTCAAGGTTAGCTTAGAACCTATGGATTTACTGCCATCATTATTTTCAAGCAATATTATTTTAATCATTAATCTCAAACACACATTGTATCCTTCAAATGAGATTTAGAGGAAAGCAATAAGGCTTTGCCACCGCACTCAGATAATATTACTGCACTGTCAGGGGCCATAGGGAGGGAAGGCCCCAGGCCAACTGCGGGCAGAGAGAGAGAAAACATACCCTCACAGTCGCTGGCTTCAAAAACAAAAGGTAAAGCCTCTCTGCTGTTGAAATGCTTACCTAAACTCTGAAAATAAAACTGGGTAAGTGTCTCTTGCAGAGATAGCATTTCTTAGTGGTGAAAATATTTGCTCTGACAACAATCGGATTCAGTTGTAAATATTTACTAAAATGGGAAAATTTGATATTTTGTCAATTTTTAAAGATTCATAACAATTGAACAATTATTTTATACCTCAATTCATTTTATTTTTGACAAGAAGTCAATCAGTTCAATCAATATATGGACTAACTGGCCAATTTTAGTCTGAAAAGTAAGTTACTTGGTTACGCAATTTTATATTGTAAATATTTTTTTGCAATACAACATTGCTTAATTATTGTAGACTTAATTGTAATCAGATTTTTTAATTATGTAATAAAAGTCAGATTGAAAGAAGTCAGATTAGCCTTCAGTTCCATTGTAAAGATCATCAATTGTTAAATTAGTTCATTTCATAAAACAATTCTGCAAAAAAATGATGTCATCGTCCAGCTCAGTTCAGTTCTCATACAGCAGCATCAGTACAGTCAGATCAATAATATTGTTGAGTTTTAAAAAAAAATATTTTTGATAATAATTCAATTAATTTGATCAAAATTATTCTGAACAGCAACTTTGATATTGAAATTGCAATTTTAAATTAAATTAATCATTTGTATACATCTTTTTTTTTTTTTTTTTTTTTTTTTTTACAATAATTATATCAATTCAATCAATATATGGACTAACTGGCCAGATTTAGCCTAAACAAGTAAGTTATTATAATTTTTAAATCTGTAACCAATGCATTGCATTTTCTGATTGCAGCATTATCATTTTTACACCTCTATTTAAATCAGTTCTTGATTTTTAAGGAAACTTTGGCTATTGGAGGAATTAAGTGCTTGAAATTGCTTCACCACAGAACTCAGGGGCCTGGATAACATGGGCCCTGGATTAAACGTTGTGACTAAAGCGTGAGACTTGTACCTAGAATGGAACCTTTCTCATGAAGCATCACGAGTTAGTCAGCACTACTTCTGTTTTTGCAGCTGCAGCCACCCTGTGTGGGTCCCTGCCCGTCGTAGCACCACTGCATTCAGGATCAGGTACACCTCCGCTGAGGCATGGGCACAGACGTGCTCGCTCTGTAATGACAGTGATAAAAGGTCAGAGCACATGTCAACCCACTTTAAAGAAATTGAGTTATAAAGATTGGCCAGTTGAAGCTCGTAGTCCTTCATTTTGTGTCATCCTCTGGCAGCCGTGTGAGCCTTAGATGCGAAGTGTCTGGGCTGGTATAATGAGAAACAGTGAGAGACAGAGCGGACGGCCCCCCTCTACCGAAACCTCCATCCCTGCTTCGCTCCGTCTCAAAGCTTGTTTCCAAAGTCATCCTGCAGTTCTCTCGGAGTCTCTTCATTATGGTGGGTGGCAGATGGAAAGTCTGGTGAGCTTGAGCTTTATTCATTGTGACTTGTTTTTCATTAGTCCCTAATTTGACGTCAGGAAGCATAACTGCCTGGAGCCAAGGGGTATATAACAATTAAGGCACACGCAGGTTAGACCCTCACTTGCCACCTTCAGGTACACATGTGTGGGTTTGGTTCTAGTTAGTTGGAGGATTCATTAATGTTGGTGTGTTCAGCAAGTGATCGTAAATGAATATAATTTATTACAGATGCTACAGGTGTCAAGCTCCTCATAATTTGTTCATCATAAATCAGTAGTTTAAAAGAGTGGAATCTGGAAAGAGTCATAGTGGTTAGTGATCTGACTCATTGGGCCATGGTGCTGCTTACAGGCCATGCATGTTTGAGTCTGTTTTTTATTACAAAAATACTGATTACAATTTTTTAGTCGTTTATCCACTTTATTTCCATCCCATCACCTTATACTGTAGAGGGTCTATAAGTGGTGGAAGGTTAAAATAGGATGGAATCTGCAAGCGTTGCAGATACTGTCCCTGTTCCTGTGTTTTTTCTGCTGTAGAGTACAGCTATTCCAGTTTTGTTTTGCAGTGAGGAGGTTTTCTACACTTCTGTCTCAGTTGATTGGGCCCAAAGTGCACTGGCTTTCCTGTAGTGTTGCTCTGGAAGGGAAGTCTGCACGTCTAAAGAACTCCACTTAAACCTCTTTTTTTGTCTGCAAGTCTTCATGTTTCCTCTTACCTGAACCCAAGAGCTAGCCCTTCAGCTCTTAAGTTTCAGGTAAGAGGAAACATGACGACAGGCAGGGGTCTGGCAGATGGGCAGCTCTGACAGAGGTTATGATACGAGAAAATGTTATGTATCTTGTGTGAGGGTGAGAAGGCGAGCAGTTTAAAAAAAAAAAATCCAGGGTTATTATCGTTTTGAATTTAGTTTTATTTATATTTTGGTTTCAGTTAATCCTTTTAATTTAGTGAAATTCTCCATACAATTCACTCCATGACTGATAATTTTAGTTATACAATATGTTTATAATTGTAATATATTATAATTTTAGTTACTATAGTTTATTATTTTAATATAGTTTTATTATTACATTTTTAGTTTATTTTTGTTGTAGTTTTGGTATTTTTTGTGCTGCTAATGAGTTGTTAAATTATAAATTGTGTATATTAAATTATTGAACAATAAAGATGAAAGCAATATGTGCCCATTTTTATTTGTTTTTAGCTCATTTTAGAGTCATTGAAATTTATTTTTATTAAGTTTTTTTTTTTTTTTTTTTTTTTTTTATTCAGATTAATTCTGCAAAAGTAATTTGAAAAGTATGGACGTCCAATAGATCACAAAAGTAGAGATCTTAGTTGTTTATCTTGCAGCGAGACTGAATTATGATCAGTTGCTTTTCGGATTTTTCTCCTGAGAATAAATCTCTGTAAATTAAGTGTTTCAGAAGAAACAGTGCCTCAAATTGTGCTCAAATTTGGCAAGGTACCAACGTCTGTAATGAAAAGGTTTCAAAATGAACATAATGAACACACATTCTTCCATGACCAAATTATCTAAATTATGCAATTTGCTCTATATTTGCACTCAACAATTGTCTCATTTGTGTCTTTATTTTTAATCTATTCTAAGGCACTTTAGGAGAAACATCTGAGATCTCCAAAAGTATTAAGTGTTATGTACAGCTCACTTTTATCGATTGAGGCAAGACAGTCACTGTAAAATGACTTGTACATCCATGTGCTCTAAAAGCAAAGGTCTTTGGAGGGCCTTGTTGTTGCGTGACCATCGGCGCTGTACGAACTGAACTGCTCTGTTCAGCTGCTAGAGCTGAGATCTGTAAGTTTATTCAATTACCTCAAACACCTCCAAGATCAATGGCAGTATTTCTTCCTCGCAGTGAGTTAAACAGTTCATCGTGCATTAGTAGTGACACGGTCTTCCAAGAAATCAACTCTGCTTTCATCTTCATTCTCATGTCCCAGGCGATGTATCGATTCCTGATAAGAAAACAGTGAGAGGGAGTGTGAAAGAGAGAGTGTCAAAGAGATGGAAGGAAGCAGAAAATGTGAAAAGAAAGAGAAAACAGCCAGTTCTTGCTGTGAAAGTGGCTTCTGTGCCAGAAAAGAAGCCAGAGGCCTAATTTCCCATGGCTCCAGGCTCAGGGCTAATTTGTGTAAGTGAGGAGACTGACCTCCTTGAAGATTAAACAATTAGCAGGTCCTGGGCTCTCGATGAACACAACCAGTGAGCCCCAAGAGAAGACGACAATTTAGAGCTGGCCTGAAAGAACTTCTGGGATGTGTGCTACGCTCCTCCTGTCTGTCCTGTGCTGAAATTACACCTGAGACCACCTTACACTCGCAGGACCTTCTTGACTGACTTGCATGGAGGTCTGAATTTGAATTTGTATTTTGTTTTTTTGATGTAGAACATTTAAACCTGTAGCAGTTAGACCTGGATTGAAACTCCCAGAAATTGGCGTAAAAAAGTCCCCGTAAAGGCAATTCTAAAAGAAAAATTCTAAACACATTATAAATGTTAGAAATGTATTGCTAAAACACATTACAAAGACTGTGAACTGTGAAGTACGGAATTGTGGAGTTAGACCATTAAACAGTTTTTCACCGTTGCTGTGTTCAGGATTTTTTGGGTGGGGCTAAAACTGGGTGATGACACACTGGATCCACTGAGGCTGGCCCCTCCCCTAACAATAGAGCACATTCGCATCAGTTCTCCTCTCAATCGCGATCTGTCAGTAGTACTATTAGTTACTACAGCAGCCTACAGTTTGCTAGTAGCTAGCTATGCCTTCATCACGGAAATGCGCATTACCTGGATGCGATCACTAACAAAACAGATCGGTGTCCTTATTTAAATTTCCGAAAAACGACCATATTAAGAAGAGGTGGATTAATTTTGTGAAGAGCCACCTTGATGGAGAGCTGAGGATCACCACCAACACCGCCTCTGTAGTGATCATTTTACACAGGATAGTTTTATAAACTTTCGTCGGAGACTACTGGGATTCACTGATAATCCGCAGTTACTGGTGAATGGGGCCGAACCGACTATCTCCCGTCCCGAAAGCAGTATCAAGCAAGTGGGCGTGGTTTCAGCGCAGCCAGCAGACACGCCCCCAGCATTTTAGAGCAGAAAATACTGCTCATTTTTTCAAGATTTTGATAGCTTATTTTATTTACTTGGCTGCTTTTTTTATCATTCAAATTTGGCTGGGTGGCTAAAAACACATTTTTCTGTGGTGTAACAAACTCAGAACACATACTTAATTTTGACTTTACAGGGACTTTAAATGGAAGACACCAAACCCATTCTCCTTTGTCTCGCAATGCTTTAATGTCTTCCCACTTCAATCCGTTTTGTGTTCAATAGCATCCTCTTTCTGCACCACGGAGCCTATTTGTTCCGTTCCTCCCAAAACAGCACTAGAACAGACACAAGACATTAATAATTGCCCCGGCATAGCTTTTACCGATGTTACGGAGATGTAGTGGGTCTGTTCAACCTGCATTACCATCACCTACACAACCCTGCTGTAATTCAACACCAAGGCTGAGTGTGAAGGAGAAGGAAATTGCCCGGGTGTGTTTGGCGGGGATGTTTTGGCTTGGCTGTAACAACATGTCAAATTAGCATTTCTCCAATTCAGCACGTACAAAGGCCAGGCTATAATTGCTTTAACCTGCAGCTTCTTTGTGGTGATGTGGTAATGAACACTTTCAAACAATAACAACACATCCATATTGCCTCAGCGATTCGGTTCTTGTTAAAAGCGTGAAGCTAATTTATAGAGCTCATGTTTGGCTGTTTCTGCTGGAGATACTGATTATACTGTCAAATTTCCATTTTTAGGATTGGAACCTGATTTGCTTATTTGTTTGGTCAATGAAGGTACGTTTGAGATATTAAAGGTGAAGTTTGTAATGTATGTGTCTAGTGGCAACAGGTGGGATTGCATTCTACTGTGTTTGTGTGTGACATGTGATTTTTTTTTTTTTTTAAATCAGTTCAGTGGAAATCCCGCCCTGCAGCCGATTCTAAAGATTTCATTGGTCATGTCAATCACTGTACTGATTGCCTATACCAAACACTGATCTCTAAACCTACCGGTCACTGTAACCTTAATCAATGAAATTAGCTGCAGGGCGGGATTTCCGCTGAACTGGTTTGGAGGGAAAAAATCACGCGTGTGTGACCAGTGTAGTTTGATTCACAAACGAATTATTCTTATGAGTCGATTATTTTTGGTGAATCAAAAACATGCAGCACGAACAGTGTTGCCCAATTCACAAACAAAAGGATTCTTTGAAGCCAATTCTTTGGAGCTTCTCTTCTGGAGCATTTGGATTCAAAAACAGAAGACTCCTATGATCCAGTTCTTTTAGTGAATAATTCAAAAAGAGTCATCGATTTGAATCAGTTTGAAACACTAATTTGCAGCAGTAGAAGAGTGATATTTATAAATATACAGTACAATGGAACTGAATTGAATCAAAAAATCTTAATTGAAACCCAGTCCTACAATGCTGTGAGTTTTGGGGTATCTTTTTAAAACTTGTTTGGAAACTTGGAGAATTACTGTCAACACCTGAAAGTAGATCAAACCAACCAAATATTTGACATCCCTTGCAAGCAGAAAACATAATCTGGAATGATAGTCACTACTAGTGGTATGGCTCACACAAATATGTGAAACCAGATAGAGCATAAAGCAAGGATCGCTGTTTTCAGGGCCAAAATGTTGAGCTGACGTCTCGGAGCTAGTGTGAGTGCATTGCCAAGCAATCTAAGAGAGCGATATTTCCCCTTGATAGCTCTGATAGCTAATACTGTTTGCCCAGCTCTTCATCACACAGCCAGACCTTTCACCCACATTATATATTATACCACTGGTTGAATTTGTGCCCACCCCTAATGCGAGTGTAGATTCCATCCTCAGTTAAATTCTATCGTTGTTTCTGCTATGACTATATTGCCTGAGTGTTTGTATATCTTTTTAAATGCCAACCACTTGCAGTTTACATTCCTCTGCTCAGCATTAAAACGAATTATAATCGATTCAAGGCATAATGAGCAAGACAAGCTATCACAAATTAAAAGGAAACAGACAACTTCCAGAGCTCAGGCATGTAAAGTCTCGGAGATGGAGTAATATTATTTACTTACAGGCACTGTACTAGCTCATGTTCATGAGGGAAGAGGTCAGGGATACCAATGCAATCCTGCATTCATTAAAGCGTTTGCGTAACACCCCAACCCATCTGTTATGATGTCTCTTACACGTAACCCTCGCGGCTATTATACGAAACGAGCCTTCAGGCAGGATGTGATGTATGCTAGAACCATTCATCCATTTTCTGCCTTCCATTAGAAAGCACTATGAGGGTAAATGAGAGTTTGCTGATTCCGGAATATTTAAAAACATCTTGTTTCTCAAGTTTAATGTTTTATTCCAGAAAGGTTGGGAATTGGATGTCCTTTTTTCATGAGTTGGGGTTTGAATTGATTTGGCCGCACCTCACAGGAAGCTGAACTGGAATGAGGGGAAGTGGAATTGAGTGAATTGCAATTCAGTGATGCAGGTGGTCTTCCACCATAGTCCACATTTCATTTAACTATTGTATGTAAATAACATCAAAATATTAAAGTAATATGAGTTTCTGTTCATTTTAATTGTATTTTTTTACATTCAAATTCAAATTACCATTCTGTATCCTGTTTGCTACCTCAATTCAAAGTCAGGAGTTGATCTGGATTGAATATAAAAAGCGTTCTCTGTTCAGTTCTGAATGACGCACAACCCTGCAATGCTTAACCAAGCACTTCACTCTCTTTACATGTGCCATAGTGACCGCTTTACTAGATACAGATGGTTTCTTGCAGGAACTTCAATATAATAGAGATACGGACAGAGGGAAAGCAGATGAAATTAGCGTAATGGTCCAGGGAGGAAGAGAAGTGTTATGTGGTCAGACCCCTGTTTTGCAAGCTGTAAGACAGATGAAGAGAGAAATGAGGAGAACAGCCTACCCTGTCATGAGTGGTTTACAGTGATGGATCGCAGAGATTAGTGTTACCTCTAACAGCTCGCCCATTGCTGTGGTAGCACAAGGATTTGTGCACGGCGTGACGATCGGAGACATTCCGCGTAACAAGCTAATTTAGAAGGCCTCGTCTCTAGTAATCGTGAGTGAGATCATAGACATTTGGAGTAAGCTCTAATACTTGTGTCTGTAAGCAACCAAACTAGCAACCAACAAAGCATTGTGGCAGCGAGGTGCCGTTTGCGTTCTCTAATATATACATCTAGTTATCTGCAATGAGGCATTGTCATGTAAAATAATGATTTTGTGTATTGTGCAAAAGCTTTTCTGCATGAAATCCATTTCAGAATCATCCTGCTTCCTTTGGGATTTTTTCTGCAGTGGCAGATCTGGAACTGGGGAACTTCTTTTAAGCCTAGAAGTTGGTCTGGAAACTCCAAATAGGCATTGAGGGGCCATTTATTCATTTACTGTCTGCTCCTTCTCCTGATCAGTCCCACATTATACCTACATTACACACAACTCAACACAACAACAAAACACAAACACATGTACACACATCAGATTGCTTTTCCCCTGTAGAGAAAGATATGTCCCTTGCCCTCCCAGCTTTCGTGTAAATTCTAGTCCAGAGAAAAAATCCCCGGAGAAATCCTTCCCCCCTTTTAATGACAGAAACAGAAGAGGGGGAGGAGCGGAGGCTCAAGCCGCTGTAATTAATGAGGACTGCTCGCTTACGAGATGAAGATTCATTTCATGGGCCACGTGAAGGGATGAGACGATCTCCCGCATGAAGGATACAGGGGGGTAATTGATGACGGGGGCGCCTCTGCTGTAAATGTGCTGTAGAAGCCATTAGGAAGGGTTTCAGTCTCACCCGTCTGATGCCTGCACAGATAGACCAGCCTGAGAGAATGCTGAAAACAGAACAGAAGTGCTCCTCAGACACAAAGACTGCTTTTTGAGACTGAGTTCCCACCAGCTGTCAGCACATTTCTTGCACTCTCTAATTGCCAATGACCTAGTGCTCTGAAACTGTGAGAGTTGCCATACAGCAGCAAATTAAATGCCTTTGGTTGCGGCCTCCATGTGATGGGCCTGTGATAATAAATATTCCTGCTATTAGCGGATGACATGGATTTATGACTCGATCAACATCACCAAAAATAGGATGTGGGCCTCCGTGAGATGGGAGGATGGGAATACGTGCCTGTCCTTGGTTTAAGCGGTCGCTGTGCCTCAGGGTTTGTGGCTTTCCTCCAAGTCCTCCAAGTCATCCACGCAGAGACTCCTGAAAGGAAACTGCTTGTCATAGACATCCCGCTGATAGGGTTAAAACAAGAGTGTACCATCTTCCTCTGCCATAGAAGATGACACACAGCATCCTGAAATATCACATTTTTACACTGTTTTTTTTTGTTTTTTTGTCTTTTGAATATATGAGTCAAAATGTAATTGATAATATATTTTTATTATTGATAATAAAAATATCATTTTTAAGGATAATGTCCTTTAAATTTAGTCAGTATTTCAGGTCAAGTCAAAATAATTTGTATAGAACTTTTCACAATACTCATTGTATCAAAGCAAGCTCTACAGAAAATCATTAATGTTTATAATATCTATAATATAATATCCTTATGCCTAATGGCTTATCCATTTAGCAGATTAGAGCTGACATTTTGCATCAATACAAGCAGTATGCAAATAAGCGTGGCTTATATATCCATCTTTACATAAAGAACTGGGTGATAATATAGTTACATTTGGTGGCGAAATAAAAAAAAAACAGGCAGTTGAGATTTGCTATATATAGCGCTTTACGTGAGTATACTGGTATATATGCTAAACTTGTTGAATCATTCATATATTATCATAGATACTGCACACAAATTTTAGTTGAAAGCTAAATTAAACCAAATATCTTTCAGTGTTGTTATATTTTTGTCAACAGTAAACATTTTAAAATCATTTTATTATTGTAATGATACATATTTTTGACTGATCTTTTTTATCATTGATGACATTGTTGTCAGTAATTTAGTTTACGAGATTAACGTACACATTGTTAAAATAAATTATTAAAGTTTGTCTGTTAAATCAGATGGCCGAAACAAAAACCTGTACTCGCAAAATGATAATCATGAAATCCAACAGGAAATTACTAAATCCAATTGATTATAATGTATACAAATGTAAATCTGTTTCTCCATGTATAATATAATTCAATATTCAGCATATAAAATAAATCCTTAAAAACAATACGATTTGGTTAGTCAAAATTGTTCCACTCTCACTGCAAATCCGCCACAGCTCAGTAGAGATAAACCAAAGCTTATTCTCTTCGAATTCCTGTCAGGATAAGCTTAGCTGAGGTCTTTAAGAGTGGAAGTTTCCATCCTGATACATTCTTCTCTCCCAGAGGTATGTCTTTTTCTCTGCCTAGTGTGAATGAGACGGTCTATGGGATTATGGGTAATAAGGCGTGGACCTTGGTCAGCACAGCCCATTCGACTGAGGACACTCTGAACTCCAGTACTTTGTCTTCACATTTATTGGCCTAGAAAAGAGAAAACAAAAAGGAGCTTTAGCTTTTGGACTCTGCTGTCCTCCTCCAGGACACACAGGAGGGCAGTGGTCAGGTACAATACTCGAATGATACATCCCACTCCAAATAGGTCCACTTAACTTTCAGTAATGCAGAAGTTAGTGATGCAGAAGTACCATAGAAGTCTTCTTAGAAGGGATAATAATTCATCCAATATTTTAAATTCTGTCATTTACTCACCCTTGTGTTGTTTTTATAGCTGTATTTCTTTTTTCCCTTTTCCAAAGCCTCTTTATCACCATATAGTCAGAAAAAAAATCCATGACTTGTGCACTGTATTCTAAGTCTTTTGAAATCATAAAATAGCTCTAAGTAACAGACTGAAATCTATTTATGTGCATCTAAAGGCTATTTTATTTTATTTTATTTTAAAATTCCTTTTTTTTCATTTTTACATCACTTTTTATTACAAAATAAATTCCCTTTTCTTCGGCAGAAAAGAAAATAGCTCTAAGTAACAGACTGAAATCTATTTATGTGCATCTAAAGGCTATTTTTTTTTTTTTCATTTTTACATCACTTTTTATTACAAAATAAATTCCCTTTTCTTCGGCAGAAAAGAAAATAGCTCTAAGTAACAGACTGAAATCTATTTATGTGCATCTAAAGGCTATTTTATTTTATTTATTTTATTTTATTTTAAAGTTCTTTTTTTTTTTTTACATCACTTTTTATTACAAAATAAATCCCCTTTTCTTCGGCAGAAATATAGTTATATGTTTTTGGTACAGTATTAGAGAGAGTAAACAATGACATCATTTTCATTTTTTGGTGAACTGTAACAATATACTGTTAAAACAAAAATTGGATTGACAGCTAAATGGCATCCAGTTTAAAACGTTTAACTCTATTTTAGTCTGAGCCCTCTAGTGAATCTGATACTATTTTCATGATCATTTCATGAGACATTTACTTGATAAATCATCTCTTCGGGTGATTCGGAGAGCAATAAACCTATTATTTATAGGTGCACAAGCCTTCGGACAATTGTTAATGTCACCGTGTCCTGACCTCACGGGTGAGTTCAAAGCTCCAGTGCTCAGTCGGCCGAGTCGGCCCGCTAAAGTGTTTATGATACTAATATCAGCCGGTCCCATATGGAGAGGGCAAACCCATAGACTAGTGACTGGGACTGTAGAGGACATGGTTACCGGACCGTAGCACTGTCACGCAGAGATGCAATCATGACTGTCATTATTACCATTTAGTCCTTCACCAGATGCCCTCTTAACAGGCGACCAAACCTAACTGCAATACGCTTGCATGGATCACACCATCACCATACCCCTCTGGCGATCAGCTCCGATCTTCCAATCCGCTCACGTCCTTTAAGCCAATGCATTGACGATGTTTACTTCAGGAAGTGACATTTGCAACTTTATTTAGCTCAATGAGTTGCCGGCTATTGGCATGACCTTTTCTGCCATTGCTGTGGGTCCAGTAAGCCTTAGAGACTCCGACTTCTTTCCTCGCTTATATTGATGTTCAATAAACCCCCGTTCTTCATTGATGAAGTCATTTTGTGCAATACTTATGAAAAGCATCGACTAATAGAGGAGTGTTTAATTCCAATGAGAATATTTATATATACAAGAGTGGAGTCGGAATTGATGAGGATGGAGGTCGTGTTTATGCCAAGTTGTTTATTAGCAGGTGTGATTTGAAACCCAAATGATATAAAAATGCTATTTTGTTTTTGTGATGACAAATATTTTGGTCCCTCGTCAAACCAAATATCAAAAACAGTTTGTAGAATGTTTTACGGATTTAATAGGGGTTAAGTCTCACACAGTTTTCTCTGTGAGTAAATAATGACAGAATTTTTAATAATTCTCTTTTAGTTTTCCCATGTCTAAAGGAAACGGGTGCTGCGATACTGTTTAGATTCCCATGGAGGGAGCACCTTTCAGACACAGGTCTAAAGGCATATTTCACTGTCCCAGTGATAAGGATGTGCTTTATGTATTCCGTTCATGTTGGATATACACACACCTTCCTGACAAATGCAAGGCCGGCAGGAGTTAGAGCTATGCGGGGGGGGGATGATAAACAGTTTTGTTTGTGTATCTGTGACTGAGTAAGGAAAGAGAGCATTTTATTTCTTTGATGAAACACATTAGACATGTGGTGGGATTGAATCAGGTGCGCTCCAGCGTGCTGCTGTAGTAAGAAAATTAATATACAAAGCACTAAATAAAAATGTTTCAAAGCTATACCCGGTTTCAGTCTAGAAAATGTTTGTGTTTAAAAAACTACACAAGCTACAAAGCAGCATTAACAGTTTCTTTTAAAACGATTTATCTCAAACAAAGATTGATTTTTGATTGTGTGTATTGCTGAGGTCTTTAAATCTATTCTGCAAACACCATATGTCTGCAAAAATGAATGAAAAATATTCAAGGCTTAGTGCTTCAGAGCTGTTCATGTTCTATTCTCTTACTGTGGAGGTCCACTTTTTCAAGTTTGTTCTTTGTGAAAAAAAAATATATATAAAAGCAAGTGGTAGAAAACATTATTTGCTCATATGAACACATTTATTTGTTACTAGAAGCTCTGTTCCAAAATCTAGTGAGATTTAAAGGCATCTTAGATTTTTTAAAGGATAGACAATGCCATCATACCCTAGATCTCTTCTTTTGGCTAAATTATAAGAGAAGTGGTGGTTATGGTATAGTCCCATAATGCCCTGCAATGAGCTATGTGAAAAAATAAAGATTGATTATAAATACTTGCCCCAATCCAATCCAATTAAAGATTCATGCCCCAATCCATCATTTATGATCCCCAAAAAAACTAAAATAAAAAGACAGTTCAATCAAGCTGCAGTCAGAGGCATAAACTGGAAATAAAGATGCCATTTCTTTGTGTTGTTTGCCTGTGTGCGTCAGTGAGGAGGTTTGCTGAAGGGCAGCACGACTATGTTCTTCTTTACTGAAAAAGACAAACGTGGGGGTTTGTAAGCAAGACGTGCTTCATTTTAATGTCTACTGTGGCCCATGGCAAAGAAGTGTGCAATCTATAAGTCTCAAGTATGCTGTGATGCTCACATGATGTTTACCTGTGGTTTGTGTACACAAAATGTGTGTGCATAAAGTGCCTAGCAGGAACACACAGCACATCTTAGCTCCTAAAGATCAGTGTGATTATACGTAGATCTTGCTCTGAAAAGAGGCAGGTAGTTTGTTGAAAATTATCACAAATTAAAAATGAGTTTTTGGGTGAACTCTAAGCAGGTTGGTGGTAAACAGTATACAGTTTTTACAGTAGGCTATATGTTGTCTCCCTCATGAATTTGATTTTGGTGGGGTTTTTTCTTTAAGTGGGTTATCTGTGGGTATAGAAATATGGTATAGAAAGGAACATCCCCTCTAACAAGATTATATCCCACAATTCACCTGTAATCTCACATCGGATCCCCTCGGGGTGCAATAAATGTTTATTACGTCTAAGCTTCTTTCATAATACCTCCCTCGCTCTAATGCATGTTAAGGGTTATTGAAAAGACCCAAGTCTAACACCTGACCTCAACGTATTTCAATCTCTCTACATTTTATATTCTTCTCAAAATCTGTATTTTTAGGGGAACTATTTTGTGGTTTTTCTACCCCGATTAATTTGAGGGAGACTGGAAGGTTTTTATGTGCTTCTCTTGATTACTAATGAAGACTTTAGAGCTTTGAGGTCTTTAAAAAAGACAACACAAAATCAGAATTAATCATACTTTCCTAAAGTGCGTTCAGTAATTTGTTGCTCATTAAAATGGTTAAACTAAGAAATAAATAGTACTTTTGACCAGTGTGATTGAAGTAAAAATAATGAATATTCTGCCAACATTTACTTAAACTCATGTTCTTGTAGTGGCTATCGTTCTTCCTTTAAAAGCTTTCAAGCTTTTAAAATGATGCAAAAGCATCATAAAACATAATAAAACCAGTCCATGTTTCAAGACTTTCAAGAATCCATATAATAGAATACATTGAAATTAAAGTTGTGATTCACTGAAATACTGGACATCTAACGTAGCTAGTATGTTTAAGAGAGAAGTGAAGATGTTGTAAATTATGTTATTTTGAGTCAAATCTTTTCAATGAGTCATTTGAGCCAGTTCACAAAACAGTTGTCAAAAGCATTGTGAGCTAAGCTAGTAGAGAACATCGGTGCCAATGGTTCTACAATCTACTTAGGGTTACACTGATTTTAAGAAATGCAGTCTGGTCTCAATGATTTAATCATGAATCATACTGATTTGAAGTTCAACTCAGTGATCCAGTCACAGGGGTAAAAAGGATGGAATGTAAATTGTGATTAAATGATAAGAAAAATTTTGATTTGTGGGTCAAATATTCCTTTAAATTGAAGGCTTGCAGATGTGGCCTAGAAAAAGTATTTATTCGACATGAAGCAACCACCCCCGCTTCAATTTGCGTGAGTTTGTTAATGAGCACTTGATGAATAAGGTCTCTGCTGTTGCATATAAGAAAGTAGCATAACATTATCCAAACAGCTGTAGCTGTATATCATGTATAATACAGTATGTGTAGCTGCATTGTCAGTTAGTCTAATCACATGGTGTCGTAATGCATGTGCTGACTCCCCTTTCTCTCTCTGTCTTTCTGGTGGGCAGAGAGCGGGTGGCATGGGATAGGCGTGGATTTGCTCGTGGATGTTGTGACAGTGGTTCAGTGAGGCGTGAGAGGGAGGGCTACACTCTTGGCTCAAAGGCACTGCCAGCTGATGCAACAGATGGCAAATATATTTGATTGGTGCAAGGTGTTTGATGAGCAGAAATGGCTCTGTTTAATTACTTGTCAAGTTGTCCGTCTGGGCCTTGAGCCTCCTTGTCTGTCTTCAGGCATGATTGAATTGCATTGCTGGATGGACTGAAGCACCAACCAGTTCCTGCATCTATTGTTTACATCAAAATGTAATGTTTTTTTGTTGTTGTTTTTTTGCAGTATGTACTGGCACAGAGAATAAACTGAGTACACTGTCAGACCTGGACCAGCAGTATCGGACCCTTCGTAAATACTACGAGAACTGCGAGGTGGTGATGGGTAACCTCGAGATCACCAGCATCGATCGCAGTCGTGACCTGTCCTTTCTTAGGGTAAGTACTTTGTGTGAGCCATTACAGGCCATTCCCGACATGACATCTCAGATTTCATATTAATATTTTATGTTTTCCATAGTGTCCTAATATTCTGTGCCATATCAAAGGTTCACAGTTTTAATTACCATACTTGATTTGCCTGGTTTGGCATCAGAGTTCAGTTTGTTTGGTTACTGTAAAGTAACAGACTTTGTGCATATACAATTTCTACCGACGCTGCAACGGTTGTTATGACGCCACTCTCTGCACCTTCCTTTTTTAAAGCAAGACACTACAGTGTAAACATTTTAACTAATATATATATATCACTATTCTTTCACCAGTTGATTAATCACAGTACATTATGGCAATTGTTTTGTATTACAGGTTTTCTTAAATGTTTTTAAATATGCAAATGAGGCTATATCTAATTAAATATGCACACGTTCACATACGTTTCAAGAGCAGAAATATGAACATTGGATAAAGCCAGGTTCAAAATTCTTGTTACATTTTGTTGACATATTAGAGTTTTTACTGAGGGGATTTTTGATATCTCTTTTTATCAATCCATAATCAGCAACAGCTTGAAAAAAACACCACCCATTAAAACTAGTTTTCTAAACTCAAATCTGCGCCGCAAATCAAACCTGCTAGTTTTTGTTCAGATTCTTGTTCACAAAAGAGTTAGTTTCTTTGTTCATTTCGTTTGCAAATGACCTGTCCCAGTTCATTTAGTTCATTTTCCAGACAAGATGTCTCATTGACTTCACTTTAAGGCTGAAATCAGGAAAGCATATGGCAGAAATGATAAGAGTGTCATGCTAGATTAGCATATAGTGTACAAGTGCCTCTGTCTCGTCCACGTAGTTCAGTGAAGGGCATATTCGTTCAGTTGGTCCAACCAATACTTGCACTTCTATGCTATTTGTATATAAAGTCTTTGAAGTCAGGAAAAAGTAACCAAAGCACTCCTGTGACAGGAGAGATTTCTGAGTTGTAAGTGTATGGAAGTGAATTAAGAATTTGTTCACTTAAAAGATTAGACATTGCTTTGTTCATGACAAAAAAACACTAGTGAAGAAAAAAAAGAGCTAGATGGGAGTCAGACATCACTGCTCACCTCCCCCCATCTCGATAGCCCTATCTTCCACAGCCCGTAACATGATGAGGATAATGGGTAGTCTGAGAAAGGTCAGGGATCTTTTCCTCAGGAAGAACACAGGTGTAAATATTGTGTGTATAATGTGTGTTCAGACGTGACTAGCAAGGCTTTCTAAACTTCCTTGTGAACACATTGCTGGCTCTCACACATCCCTTGCCTAACTTTAAGACCAATTTCAATCGATTTCATTTGAAAAATGATTCATTGAAAAAATGTAATCAAAAGAACAATTCACTCATTAAGACAATTCTACTTCAGTGATCAAATCGGTCATATACGTTTTGTGAACTGGATTAATTGATCCAATGAACAGATTTAAAACAATTATTTGCTCATGATCTGAACATTCTTTTGGAAAAACAGTATGAATGATTTGTTCAATGAAGTAGCAGTGTTCAATTCATGATCGAATTGTTCATTTGAGACAAATCTTTTCAATTTCGAAGTATATGGTTCGCAAAACCAAGTTGAATGATTCATTCACTGATTGGACTGATTTGGTTCTTCAGTCTATCTTACAGACTCAATGACCAAGGCTTAAACTTCAGTCTGTTCCTTACACAAAGCTAATCTATGGCTTCAGTACTTTGAATATAGCACACAATTTTGTATGAACTTTTTTTGGGGGGTAATTTTTGCAGTTTAAGATGTGGTCAATATGATCTTTATGTATAGACTGAAAAAAAAAAACAGGTTTGTAATGACATGAGGGTGAATCAATAATGTCCTCATTTTGATTTTGTGGAGAATTATTGCTTTGAAGACTCAAATATAGATAGACTAAGAGAACCTTTGTGAACTCCCCTCATCACAGGGCCCAGGACAGCATTTCCAGTTGTCCTGTCTGATGCCACCCCTGTAGGTCCATCACACTTTTTCCTCAGAGTGGACAGAGATTTGCATTACTAATTGTTCTTCTTGCCGCAAAAACACACAACTATTCAACTGTGCAGGGCAACACTGGCCTCCCGCTGAGGTAATTGGCCAATGCAATCACTAGTATCAAAGTAATAGCGCTGATAAACAGTCGTATTATTGCTCAGGCTAAATAGGATGATGGTTAGGGAGAAGAACATTCTGGTCTTAGACATCAATCTAAAAACAATTCCGGTCCATGTTTATTTCGCCGCACCATAGGGGATGATAGAGCACAGCGAAAATCACTTGTAGGAAAATGCTTTAACATTTAGACTGCCATCTTTGTAGGCCAATGAGGTCTTGGTGTATCTAGAGGCCTCAGTTGCACAGGTTAATTGAACTTGCTAATTGAGAACAACAGCAGGGCCAAAGAGTGGAGTCACATGTGTATTTTTGGTAGGATTTGTAATATTTTAAAGCATTAATATCACGCCTCCCCAGGGTCTTCACGTCAGTTGGGGAAACTTCACCTTGAAGAGACAAGGAGGAGAAGAGAAATCTTTTCAGCAGTTGACTAGCCGTCTCTTGGGTGATTGAAACTGATGCTTTCTTTTTTAAAGATAGCTGGAGATTGATGGCCACTTCCAAAACAGCCAGAATAGCTTTAGTGGTAAACAGAGTTCATCTTCTCGTGCCTTCAGGGCTGATGAATTAAACCCTCTATGTGATGAATAACTGTAATTCTGCCCTCTTAAAAATTCCACATTTCTCTTTTAAAGGCAAAGGTTACATCGCAATTCAGAGTTAGATGTTTTGCATGGACGTCCAGTCCAAGTGGACAGTTGCTGGTTTTCCATTCCATTTATGCGCATTTTAAATTTGCGCTGAGTTTAAACACTTGATATTCGCATAAACTCTCAAAATGTCCATAAGGTTTATGCGCTAGGCTGAGGTGGAGTTAAAGGTACTGGAAAATTTTTTCTTTTTGCAAAACAGATGCCGTATTTTCATTCTTTGGAAACGTGTCCCACTCTTTCTCAGAACAAAGTTGACAAACACGGTGCTACTGTATAAAGTTCAATGTTTTGCATTCTCTTTTGTCAAATTTTCTGAAATACATTTAAAAAAATGTAAAACATTTGGATGGAAATCCAGCTACTGACACCCTGCAAGAATCCCCCGTCTTTGATAAGGTCGTCTTCTCTCGACCCTCCATCCGCATGTAATGCATTATATGCTTAGTTCAGGATTTAATGAGCCAATATAGAGTTAATAACCGGTTATCATTTCCAAGAGGAAAGCGTAAATATTTCCACAAGGCAGCATGTCATTAGGCTGAAGATTAGATACTGCAGAGTGCCTAGAGTGTGAGGTCTGGAAATATTACTGGATATATACGGTGTTGCCATGGAGCCCTGACAGGGACCAGAACCATTCTTCTTTTTAATTCCATGTCTCCTTTTCTCATTGACTGTCTCTTTTTTTCTTTCCTTTTAAATACATAGTATTTCCCTTCTTTTCTCCTCATGTTGTCTGATCTAGTCAGTTAAAGTGGCTCCCCAAAACAATCAATGCTCCTAGAATAGCTTTCCGATCCTGAGCTGAAGTGATCGGGAGTTGTGTTTTGGCCCTGTAGCGCTGACGTGACTTTGCTAAAGGGTCACCAGTCTTCAACTGTCAGTGACATTTTGCAGATTTAGAGTTGGAGTATATAAAAACATTGCCTAGCAGTATTTAAAAAGTCATTAATGAATATTATGTAATGCTTAACAGATCAGTAGTTCCGTCAAATATATATGGAAACGTGAATTAAAGTGTCGTGACAGCTTTTGAATGTAAATATATATACAAATCTGCATTTGTATTTATCGAATTACCATAAAAGGCTGTATGGAGTACAATTCTGATTCACTTGCGATTGTTTTATGTCTTATATAAGCAAATTCTAAATAAAACAATCGCATAGGGAAGGAATCTCAGTGTCCTCCATTGTTTTTCTCAGCCCGAGGCGTCTCTGAGCTTGGATGGGCCGAAGGTTGCAACTCTCAGAAACATTCACCTCCACTTCTTATAAACTTTCCTATTTGTTTACTGACTCTAAATATTGATTCAAATCAAACTTATCTTGAAATAGAGAACATTTTAGGATTGTTTTCCTGGCAAATATTGTCTAAGCAGCCGTTATTGTGTGGGATGTGAATACTTGGTTTCTTCATTCAACCCTGAGAATATACAACATGTCTCACGATGATGAGATACAATTTACTTCCATAAACTTTAAAATGGTACAAATGATTTGAAAATAAATCATTTTTGTTTATTTTGTTTGGTAATGGATGACTCACTGGCTTTTTCTAAAAACCTAGTAAACTACATATACAACCTACTGCCTAAATACAGTAGTAATAGAACCGTATTAACTTTTCAGCTTTAAATTCAACAGCAGCTGATTATAGTTGATTTGATTTTTGCATATAGTTGTTTAAAACAATGGTTATATATTGCTTTAAATAAAAGACTGTGATGTCTGCGAAAAAAAACAAACATATTATGATGAAATGGACAAAAGAAAGTCAAAATAATGAGAGCAGTTTTATTTGTGTTAGTTTGGTAATATGAACATGGAGTGATGTAAATGCTTAATGTACCTTGCACTTTAAAAATAGGATGAAGTATAATTTTTGCATTGGAAACGTGACTGAGCAAAAATCAGTAGCAATAGTGTTTAGGCCGGGGTGTGACGAAACACAATATTGCGTTGAGGAGAACAAGACGAAACGATATTTTTAAGAAATCTTCAGTGACAAAATATGATTGGAAAAATAGTCTTTTATTCAACCGAAAGTCACAAAATGCAAAACAATGCAGGTGTATTTCACTTATAATTTAACTAATCTATTTCTGTCACTAACGATTATTTTGGTAATTGGTCAATTATTTTGACAATTAAGTAATTGGATATTTTTTTTGTGGTAATAAAAGTAAAACAATAGCATTTAACATGATTTACGATAAATGATTGATAAAATGCATAACAACAGGGCAATAATAATAAGTAATTGTATGGTTTTATTGAACAACACTGTCATTATACATTAAGTAATATACAGTACATAATATAAACAATCAGCTTATGCACACTATATATTATAACAAATGCCTGCAGAGGGCGCCAATGACCTGGTGGTTGTTGTTGTTACGATTTACAGCCTGATCAAATCTTTGTTTAATATTGTTCTACCTCATGAGCATAAATTATCATATGCAGTAAAAGACAGAACTATATAATGCAAGCACTGTAACATGTTTTGCTACAAACTCAACTCAGTCATGCTGATATCGCGAGACAGATTTTCACCTCAACCAGAAATATTGTCATATTTTAATATCGCAAGATCTTGTGTCACGATATCTCGTCACACCCCTAATAGTGTTTCTAAATTCCTAGAAATGCACACTAAACTACAGTAATGAAGTTCATGTACTTTATACCCCAGGTAATGTAGTTTTTCCAGGGCTAAGTGCTACGTTAGATCAGCTGTGATCGAGAGACGTTTTCACAGTGCCCTTCAATATTAATGAAGACTGATGAAGTGTTTGGGAGTCCATGTCTTTCAGCTCTGCCTGGATGGGATTGACAATCGCAATTAGCAAACTCTCAAGTTAATTTCCATCACTTTAATATGACATGAAGACGGGCCTAAACGGGGAGGAGAGAGAAGGAGCAAGAGAGGAGGCAAAATTTCATTTGCTTTGGGAATAATTAGTAAAATATTGGTGCAATTAGAGGAAAAAGACCACTTTCACAGAATATCAGTATCTTGACTGTCGGATACAATAAATCCATTTATTATTTAATGTTAAATTAACATTCAATTATTATTGCATTATTTTAAATTTTCGTAAAATGTCAGTGTTTGAGAACATTTGTATTTACTTTTGTATGATAAGCACATTTGGTATGATGTAAAATCGGGGTCCTTTAGCAAAACTAGTTGAGAATCACTGAAACTTTTTAGCTCATGTTTATGGACTCACAGTTTAATGGAGTTTTAGAAGAAATTTAAACACTTCCACACATGCATGTAAAAACAGAGAGACCTGTTTCTCGACTGCAGCGTCTCCTCACTTCTCATGCCTACGGCGAATGTCAGCACAGGTTCACATTCTCAAAGGCTCGGCACACACAGCAGTGCTGCAGTCAGGGATGTCTCACTTGCCGTAATGATGAGTGTCGTCCAGCTCTGGCAGAGCGACAACACCTCAGGAGACGGTGTGGAAGAAAGAGCAGGTGTTTGAGCTGAAACAAGAGACAGTGATCTAGTGAGACAAGCTCAAGTGTAACAGGCAAGCATTATAGCATTTTGTTTATATTGTTGGTTTCTATGTGTTTGGGACCAGTCAGTGTTTGTCAGCAGAAGCTTTATCTCTCTTTTGTGGATGACTAGCATATATATTTTTAGGCCAATAGAAGGCAGAAAATAAAGTTTACCAAGATTCTTTACCTCCCCCTTCATTCCATAAATTCCCCCTGTGGTGAAAATCAAGTTTTTTAAAGTTGTTTATATGACTATGTGGTGTTTTTAATATTCTTTAAGACAAACCATGTGCAAAATCATAAGTCAACACCATTCCTGAGTATTTTCTCCTTAATAGCACATTACCATTCTGATACATCAACGTCTGTGTGAGTGAGTGAGTGGAGGCGGGGCTCATTTTCATATTCATGGGTCCGCGTATACTAAATGAAGCAAGGCTGTGGTTACACATTCAATCTATTTTTTTTTCACAGGAAAATAACATTTAATTAAAGAGGCGTTTTAATGGATAAAATTATTGACTACAGGAGGACTTTAATACATATTTTCTACAGATATTTGAGAATGTGCATTCCCCAAACATTTTACACGCTGTTGGATAGTAGAAACAATGTTTCTAGTTTTAACTGGCAAATATTTCCACTGTACTGTACTAATAACATATTGTAGAGTAAACAAATCTGGCATATGGTGGCATTTAAAACTGATTCCTCTATTGAAGATGATTTTTTATTTGCCATATCAAATACATTTGTACACTTATATAAAGAAGTTGATGGTGCTCAAGAAACATTTCTTATTATTATCAATGTTGTACAACAGTTGTTCAAAGTTGCTTTTAATTATTTTTAATTATTTATTTATTTATGCATGTATGTATTTATTTATTGATTGATTGATTTTGTGGAAACCATTAAACCTTTTTTCAGGATTCTTTCATTAAAAAAAAATAAAGTTCCAAAGAACAACATTTCTTTGAAATGGAAACCTTGTATAACACAATGAATGTCTTTACTGTCGCTTTTGATACATTTGATGCATTACATTATATTAGAATACTAACCCACAACTTTTGAATTATTAGTATTATTATTTTGAGGAGGAAGCAGGCTTCCATACATGTATGGTTGTATAATAAATGTATTAATTCTAACCGTTTTTAATAGTCTTTATCTTAGTAACCACAGCTGATTTATGGGGAAAGTGTGGGAATCCTGACTGTTGAATTATGTGGTTGAATTATTAAGCTATATGGTTAAATATTTCAAAGTGACTTGAATGCAGTTTTAAAGTTGAAAGGTTCTACATATCTTGTCAGAATGAACTCAGCCCAGGTTGTCGTCGTCCGCTCATCTATGATGTAGTAGGTGGTGTACGTGACCCTCATAACCTCACAGCAGGAAAGTTTGCTGAGGTTGTGCTGGTCATGTGTTTAATAATGCCTGGGTCAGTGTTTATTTGGGAGGGCTGGAGTTCACAGGGTCTGTCCTGACTGTGTGTGTCAGGAAGATGTATGAGCTGTAGTCAGGGCACATCCTCCTCACAGTGCACACTAATGATGCTGCTACAAGCCCTGATGGACACCTTTGTTACAGTCAGATCCATCGTTCCACTGTTGCTTTACACCACATCAGTGTTGAGGAAGATACTTTGAAACTATACCTTGCCAAACTGCAAGCTACATATCATTTAAAGTAGTTCAATCACGCTTCTCTTTTTGAATAGTTGCACTGAAATATATATTAATTTCCAGTGTATTGAATGACGTGCAGTCCAGTTGGAACCATTCTTGATCTGGATTGTTAATTGGGGATCTCAATATTTGAGAAAGGCTTGTAAAATATTTCCTTTTGCAAGCATTTGATTATTAGCAGGGAATTGTTAGCTTAGTGTACTTTAAGGTACACTACTGTTAATTGTTTTAAAGAAATGACTAGATTAGCAAGGATGCATTTAAGTGATCAAAAGTAACAGTAACGACATAATAATAATAATAATAATAATTCATTACATTTATATAGCGCTTTTCTAGGCACTCAAAGCGCTTCACATGGAAGGGGGAATCTCCTCAACCACCACCAATGTGCAGCATCCACTTGGATGATGCGACGGCAGCCATAGTGCGCCAGAACGCTCACCACACACCAGCTTACTGGTGGAGAGGAGACAGAGTGATGAAGCCAATCAGTGTATATATATATATATATATATATGGGGATGATTAGGAGGCCATGATGGACAGAGGCCACTGGGCAAATTATGTACCAACAGATTTCTATTTCAAATAAATGCTGTTCTTTTGGGGGTAAAAAATAATTTCCACAAAAATATTAAGAAGTTCATCAGTTTTCAATATTGATAATAAGAAATGTTATTACCAAATCAGCACGTGACTGAAGACTGGAGTAATCAAAAAATGCTGAAAATTCAGCTTTGCCATCACAGGAATAAATTACATTTATATTAATTTTATTGTGAATTGTAATGATGTTCCACAATATTACTGTTTAAATATTACTGCTTAAACTGTTTTTAATTGTGATCAAATAAATGAAGCTTTGGTGAACATAAGAGACTTAATTTCAAAAACATGAAAAATCTGTAACCCTTTACAACAAGGTTCATTAGTTAACTACCTTAGTTAACTAAGAATGAACAATACTTCTACAGCATAAATCATTAGTTAAGATTCATTTCAACATTTACTAATACATTATACAAATCAAAGGTTAATGCACTGTGAACTAACATGAACAAAAAATGAACAGCTGTATTTTATTAACTAACATTTACAAAGATTAATAAATACTGTAACAAATGTATTGCTCATTGTTAGTTCATACATTAACTAATGTTAATTAATGAACCTTACTGTAAAGTGTTACCAAAAAAACAAGTTTATGTGTCTATACTGAGAAATATTCACTGGAGAACAAAGTGTGACAAGTAGCCCCAGTCTCTCCTCAAGTGAAGGTGACTTTCAGCAGAGCGGAGCCATGTCGTGAAGGGGACACGATCCACTGTATGTCTGCAGGAACTTCCTCCGTGTTAACTGAGATGTCTTACACCCACCACAACAGAGCGCAACCTGACAAGCACTTCACGTCTCTCATATACACTTTCCAATCCCAAAGAAAGGAGAAGCAGACAGATAAAGAGTCAAAGAGAAAGAGAGAGAAACGAGATAAAGAGGAGAAGAAGCGTTGGTTTCTTATCTCAACAGAACACCGGTCATTGAATAAAGAGTATGAGAGGAAAAGCAGCAAGGGAGTCACAATAGTCTGTCCGGGGGCCGCACTTACGCTAGCCGTCTCGCTGTCCTTTCTCCCCTCCACTCTCCTTAGCGAGAGGGGGAATCTGGGACTAGACCACTTTCGCACGCTAAATGAAATCAATTTACACAATAGCAGCACTCAGTCCGGGCTCTCAGTATGGGTCGTGTCAGGCTCAACGTGCTTATAATGGCTGAACATACTTTATTAACCACTGCTTCCTGATAACAAAGCCATCTGGAATTAAGTGAAGATTCCCCCACCCGCGTTTTCATTCATATTATGAGATGGCTTTTAATGGGTTCTATGGAGCTGTGTTGGGGCAGCTACTCATAATCATTTCCTAAATCTGCAGGCTATTTCGCCATTGCTTTTGTCCAAGACTAAGTCAAGTGTTTTTTCCTTTTTCCTTTATTTTTTTTTGGTTGCCAAGAAAGGGTTCTATTCTAATATAACTATTTAATTTTATTTAATTTCATTTTTTTTTTTTTTTTATTAAAATCAAATGATTATATTATATTAATCTGCATTGATCATACTGTTTAATTTTACTCAATCACCTAAAAGAACCTTGGAGGGTGAAGGTCAAGTTCACTCTTAAGATGATAGTGCTTTAATTGAAAATGAAGGTAATTACAGAGGTAGAGAATTTTTACATTTTGATAAAGGATTTCCAACATGCACTGATGAATCATGCACAGTAAGACCATAAATGTGTATTAAGAATCTAAATAAGATCACTTTGATTGATGTTGACTTTTAAATTGGTATTAAAACTAATAATCTCCAAAGGTGCCAAAAGAAAGCAGAAAAACAGAATTCTGTATTTGAGCTTGTGTAACAAGAAAGAATGTCCTCTTTTGGGGGTTTTACTGGTTTTATAGCAGTCAAGATAAAGGAGCTAGCAGTGGAAGGAGGCCCTGAGGACGGAGTTTCAGAGGAAGGACAGAATGGGTAAACAATGGAAATGAAGACTAATACCTGCAGAAAGAGGGCTGAACAGATGCGACACGCTCTGACGCATGATAGGACTGCCTGAGCGGCGTGTCCATGCCAGGCCGGCTCTCCGCAGAGAGGGTGACAGTCAGACAGGTGCATGTGTGTGTCTGCGTGTGACTGAGAGACGGCAGGCTCCGGGATGGCTGGGAATCCATCATGTTTTACGCTATTTTAGCTAGGCCTCAGCCACGGCACTCCTCTGTTTCTATTAGAGCGAGGGGTCCTTGAGTGCGAAGGGTTGGTTTTTGTGCCGCTTGACTTTAATTATGATTGGTCGGCGTTTGTCCCTCTGACCTTGTTTTAAGGCAGGGGAATGTGAGAGAAAGGGTCTAGGGCTAAGACTAACCTGCCTTTTAAGAGATGTTTATTAGACAGATTAAAATGTCATTTATTCTCCTTAAACTATGGTGCGACGTAGCCTCACCGTAATCAGTTTAGTAAACGAATGGCTCTACGCGTCGTCCGGTCTGTTTACCCCCCCTCCCTCCCTGTACTTTCACACAATAACTAGTGGCTGTTTAAATAAGAACTCATTAGAATTACATAGCCATTTAGCTAAGTGACATTGGGTGTAATTGTACCATCCATCAATTGCTGTGTGTAATAACACACTTGGAAGAGCTGAATGTTGATTAGCCGGTGGCCAATTTCTCGTGTAGCTGAAAATAATGACTGAGAAAAGGGCCATGGGGCAAGGTGAAATTGCCCTCTGAGGGGCCGGTCACATTTACTGACCTGTGCTGGCCAAATTAACTTCTTTTAAAACAAATGAAGACGTCATCATTACTCCTGTGAGACTCATAACTCGTCTTCTGCTGAGAATTATCCTCACAAGTAAAGCTTTGACTGTGGTTACACAGGGTTTTACATCAGTCAGATTGTGAATCATATTTGTCAAATGTGCTTCAAATTATATACATTTATTAATTACAGTATTTGTTAAAACAATGGTTTGATATTTTTTATTATTTTTATATTTATTTTTTTATATATAACTTTCATAACTATTTACATGGTATAGGCTTAAACAGTGAAATGGTTCAACAGTAAATATTTGATATGTATTATATAATATATACATGTATATACTCATTTTTACCGTTTTATTAATGGCACGATTCCATTGTGACAACTTACCCCATACAGTGTGATGCAATTGGGGCATTTTGTCACAAAAGGTACATTTTCCACAAATTGAAGATTTGTCTCTCTTTGTGTTTTCAGTTAGCATCCTTACAGATTAGCCTTCTAAACTCATTCTGTATAAGTGTTACTTATATGTGTGTGTAATATTTTACTGTTTGATTAATGGCATATTCCATTTTGACATATTACCCTATGCAGTGACACAATTGGGGCAAATTGTCACACAAGGTGATTTTTTTTTTGTCCTCGGCAGTAACTGTAACAGTAACTGTAACCTGTAAAATTTCAGTAGGTTTTTTAAGCCAAGACTAACATTTCAAACAAAAACATACCCTGTGAAATATTTACTGGAGTGTGACATCTAGCCCGGTCTCCCCTGATCTTTCTCTGTAACCTGATTACATGTCTTTTCAGTCCTCATTTCAATGCTTATCTTTCCCATTTCCTGCCTTTTTATCATTTCCTCAGTTATTGCTTCTTGTTCATATCTTGCCCTTCTCTTTCTTTTTGAATTCCCCTCATTCTGTCTGCTTCTGTCCTGAGGCGTTAGCATGTGCAGTGCTTGCCTGTGAGGCTGCCTCCTGTGTGTTGTTGCAGCTTAATAGGGACAACAACAGCGCCACACATTCCCCTCTCTCCTGTTGCCCTTTCTCTCTCTGCAGAGAGGACCCTCGGAAATCCAATTGCTGGGCTATAATTATGGCTTTAACTAGGGACTAGTGTGGCCATTAATCAAGTTCACCAAAAAGCACAGGCTCTACACGGGCCGTTTCTCACACTCTTCGTCCCTGAGCATGTGTGGGCTAAAAATCACACAGCAATATCTCTGTGCTCCTACCTGCTCCAATCTCTATTCATTGATAATCCCTCCCCCAGAATTTCATCCTGTTCCTCCCACAAAGCTATCATATGGCTTCAGAAGACTTCCAATATAGCACAGAAGACCACTTTTACTGTGCCTAATCTGGCTTCCCACAGCTTTAATTCATTTCTTAAACAGCCATTTGTGATTACTGGATTAGGATTATTTATATTTTTTCATACCGATTCTACTCGGAAAAAGCTCATTTTCTACCATAATTTTCGACATACACATTTCCATGACTTTTCCAAGTTTTTCTTGAAAACATTGAGCTATTCCTTGAAGACTTTATACCACTGGTTAGATAGATTGGCATGTTTTTGAAGGAAATGCCAGTGGTTGCAATGCATTCTGAGATAAAACTCAATTACTCATTTCTCTATGCAAATATTACAAGGATATCATCACTGGGAAATCTTAAATCTAATCTTAATTTTCATTGATTCAATCATTGATTTATTTAATCATTTATTTATTTATAAATATTATTTCAACTTCATTTCAACTCTATGTGCACAATATATTTCTAAACTTTGCACTTTATTTTTCATTCAGTTTTCCATAATGTGGAAACTTGTCTTTGGCAATGGCACTAAACTGTCTGTTTATTTTTTATTCCAGTGCCAAATGCAAACTTCTGTTCTATGGCAAACTGAATAGATAATAAAGTGGACATGATCAACAAAATAAGTTTGAATGGAGGTGTTGGTGATGAATTTATTTCAGAAAAAGTGTAGCAGAAGAACTAAAATACATATGAGGGATTTCAATACAGTGCCCGCTCACCTTGCAAGCACTGTAATTCATTTAGGAGCTGCTACGTGCGTTTCTCTCACTGTAGTTGGCCCGAGTGCCGAGGACACTCGGTAACCTCACTTTGATTTGTGGGAGCAGGAGTCAGTGGCGCGGCACCTGGGCTAATGAACAGGGTTATAATTGAGATGGAACGAGCCGCAGATATATTCAGCTTTGCTCTGCTCAAGTAGCATGCCGCCCTGCTGGCTAAAAGAGTTCAATACGAGAACCGTCCCCTTTCGTTGCAAAATTTTAAAACAAAGGGTACTTCGCGTGAACGGAAAGGGGGGGATTAAGATGTATTCCTCGGATCTTCCCTTAAATAGAGGCGACAGACTAATTTAATTGCTCATCAGCTAATGATGCTGTTTAAAAGCACTAATATTCCTCACTCTGACAGCAGGGCCGATAAGAGCGCCGACGGAACCAATAAGGGGAGTGTGGCACAGGAAGAAAGAGAAAGTGAGGGAAAAAGAGAAATTGGGAGTGAAAGAGAGAACGGTTGTGTAATTACAGCCCTTTACTGTGAAATTAAAGCATTGTCACAGAGCGTGCCAGCTCCTCCCCGCACCAGTGTTAGGACTTCATCTTCCCCTCATAAATACAGTCAGAGCTGGGTAATTATAGACGTTTTGTTTCGGTTTAGGCACGAATAGCAATGAAAAGCAAATTGTTCGTTCTCTTTCTTCTTTTGTTCATAAGTAGTCAAATTCAAATAATGGTAAAAAAACCAACAAAAAAAAAACGACTGAGCGGGAAAGTGAAGTGGCTGTGTGAGTAATGTGCGTTTGAAAAGCCAGTTATTTCCAGAGCCGCCTGTAAATCTGGATGCGGCCGGACGGAGTTCTGACAGCATTGCAACCTTTAGAAAATTTGATGATAATGCCTTAGACCTCTGAATGGATGCAGGCCTGAATTTATTGCCTAGGCCAGAGAGCTTTTCTCAGGAAAGCTCATAAATTCCCCTGTAGGGACGGTGAGCACACTGTTCAAAGGGAACGTTTGACTGTGCCAAAACGTGCCGTGCCACCATCACAAAACCAAACACATGTATGTTTCCTGCTTAGTTATTTATTTAAAATAAATTCTACTTGTTTTTATATTTTGATATATAATGCTTGACATGCAAGACATGCTTGCATTTTTTATGGCAGCTTAAGTGTCCAAATACTTTTTGGGGTCACTGTAATTTGGTACAGGGCTTTTCAAAAAGGTAGACATGCATTCATGACTGCCCTGGATCTTATTTTGTATATATTTTACTTCTAGTGCACCTGAACATTGTAAATATGTCACTGTGAATATAAGAAACTTGTTTTGTAGCTTCCTTTTGTTGCTACTGGATCATGGTACCTGATAAACTCTGTTTAAACCCAAGAGAGTTTGTGTTTCAGCAAACTGTTACTGAATCTGTATTACAGCCAAAAAATCAATGTAGAGAGCAATAGAGACTTTGTGTCTTTCCATGTGCTCTGATCAATAAGCAGACCTCATCAACTCTCTATAAGGTGAGCACAAGCTCATCGAATTAAAGATTGTTAATGTAAAAGTGCAACCTGGCTCTGTGTAAAGAAGCATTCATCCTGACAGTGGAAGCCACTGGGTCATTCCCTACTTATGTAGCACATTTTCATGCCCCAATATTAATGTATTAAAATAGTAGATCAAATATTAAACTAAATATTTGCAAAAAGAGGGGGATTTTTTTAAAATAATATCACAATTAAGTGAACATGGATTGATTTCTTTAAAGTAATTAAAACAACCTAGTCTAGTTTGAGTAGAAGTTGCCATTTTTGTGCTATGCATCGATTTATACAATGGAACACTTCAAGCAATTTAGTATTACCCCCTCTTTTTTTTCCTTTGACCAGAACATATTTGACCAGAACATATTTCTGAAAATCTGCTTTACCCCTTTATGGAAATAATTTTTAAAATTACATCATTGCAGAGTTCAATACGTACTACATTACAGGAATGACCACATTGAGTTTCTGTGCTGCTGTGTTCAGAATCCTGTATCAAGAATATATACAGGATATATATTTTGCTCTTGGCCCCATCATGCACAGCTCTCATTGTAAATTAATGACTTATGGCTGCTTTGTTGCTGTTAGTGTGAACATCCCTTAATAGTGTGTGTATGGAAGGTGAACGGAGTCGTAAAGCTCACTTTTTTCTCTTCTAGGGCGCCACAAGGGCAGATAAACAGTTAGGCCTATGTAGATGCTTCAGAAGAGTTTGCAAGCCGATTTCTTGAGGGAAATCTATTGTAAATGCCGGGCATTCTCCCAGTAGTCTTTGTTGTCTGTCTCTGACAGCTAGAGAGAACAGACAAACTCTCACCAGCTCTTTTATTAAACAAAACCTATCAGCATACTAGCTAATATCACTGTTGCATCTATTAAACAGAACTATTCTCTGTTGGCATCAGGATAACAACCCTGCGGCACAAAGCTAAAAACTGGGCTCGCCAATATCTCAGCATGATTTGACACTCTATCTGAAAACACCTCAGCAGTGGTAATGATTGGCTAAGAAAAAGACACAACAGAGGTTAGGTTAATTAGCTCTCAGATCATCAGCCATCCTCACAGGAAACATCCCTCCCTTTGAGTACTTTAAAAAGCCGGTGAATCAATTCACAAACCAGCAATTTTGAACTATACTGAACAAAATTATAAACGCAACATTTTTGTTTTTGCCCCCATTTTTCCATGAGCTGAACTCAAAGATCTAAGACTTTTTCTATGTACCGAAAACCAGTCAGTATCTGGTGTGACCACCATTTGCCTCACGCAGTGTAGCACATCTCCTTCGCATACAGTTGATCAGGTTGTTGATTGTGGAATGTCGGTCCACTCCTCTTCAATGGCTGTGCGAAGTTGCTGGAAATTGGCAGGACCTGGAACACACTGTCGTATACGTCGATCCAGAGCATCCCAAACATGCTCAATGGGTGACATGTCCGGTGAGTATGCTGGCCATTCAAGAACTGGGATGTTTTCAGCTTCCAGGAATTGTGTAAAGATCCTTGCAACATGGGGCCGTGCTTTATCATGCTGCAACATGAGGTGATGGTCGTGGATGAATGGCACAACAATGGGCCTCAGGATCTCGTCACGGTATCTCCGTGCATTCAAAATGCCATCAATAAAATGCACCTGTGTTCGTCATCCATAACATACGCCTGCCCATACCATAACCCCACCCCCACCATGGGCCACTCGATCCACAACCGCTCACCCACATGACGCCATACATGCTGTCTGCCATCTGCCCTGTACAGTGAAAACCGGGATTCATTCGTGAAGAGAACACCTCTCCAAAGTGCCAGACGCCATCGAATGTGAGCAGTTTCCCACTCAAGTCAGTTACGACGACAAACTGCAGTCAGGTCGAGACCCCGATGAGGACGACGAGTATGCAGATGAGCTTCCTTGAGACGGTTTCTGACAGTTTGTGCAGAAATTCTTTGGTTATGCAAACCGATTGTTGCAGCAGCTGTCCGGGTGGCTGGTCTCAGACGATCTTGGAGGTGAAGATGCTGGATGTGGAGGTTCTGGGCTGGTGTGGTTACAAGTGGTCTGCGGTTGAGAGGCCGGTTGAATGTACTGCCAAATTCTCTGAAATGCCTTTGGAGATGGCTTATGGTAGAGAAATGAACATTCAATTCCCGGGCAACAGCTGTCAGCATGCCAATTGCACGCTCCCTCAAAACTTGCGATATCTGTGGCATTGTGCTGTGTGATAAAACTGCACATTTTAGAGTGGCCTTTTATTGTGGCCAGCCTAAGGCACACCTGTGCAATAATCATCCTTTCTAATCAGCATCTTCATATGCCACACCTGTGAGGTGGATGGATTATCTCGGCAAAGGAGAAGTGCTCACTAACACAGATTTAGACAGATTTGTGAACAATATTTGAGAGAAATAGGCCTTTTGTGTACATAGAAAAAGTCTTATATCTTTGAGTTCAGCTCATGAAATATGGGGGCAAAAACAAAAGTGTTGCGTTTTTAATTTTGTTCAGTGTAATAGTCTTAATATAATACAGCAAGACCAATAGGTGTTCTTAGCTCCTGGCTATCGCTAGTTAGCATTAGCAAGTGTGCAACAGCTGCTCACACCGCATAGTTATTAGCAGAGCAGTGATGATGTTGTAAGGTTAAAAATAGGGCTTAGTCCTAGTGCAAAGCGTATTCGTTTTCATTATAGCCTATATGTTATTTTAAATAACTTATATTGTTTGAGTTACAAGTTCAGAAGTGCATGAGCTAAAGTGGGTTACGTCCCAACAGTCTTTACAGTAATGGGGACAGCTAAGTTGCAGGTGCTACTGAGACAGATGGTTTTGACCTCAGATGCATTACTGTCTTGTCTCCCATTAGTGGTCGATGTTAAAAAAAGACTGGCATGCTGGAGAGGACCACAATGAATTACTGCTGGAATTTAGTTGTATAGAAGACTAATGTTGTCTCTTCAATATCTTAGTTGTTTCTCCTAGACAGCAGCAAGACATTTGCACCTGTTTTTGCTCTTGAGAAAAGAACCCAGTAATCTCACATATTTCATCTAGAGTTTCTGAAGCTATCTCAGTCTGCAATGTGCAATTTCAATAGGAACTCAAACATTTCTTATCAAATAATATTCAAATGATTTGCTTTCAATTTAATAAAATAATCTTTTATATCATTAAATAATGTATTAAGTTAGTATTTACTAGACCAAATGATCTGATTTACTGTATCTTTTATTTATATATATATATATATATACATATATATATATATATACACTCACCGGCCACTTTATTAGGTACCCCATGCTAGTAACGGGTTGGACCCCCTTTTGCCTTCAGAACTGCCTCAATTCTTCGTGGCATAGATTCAACAAGGTGCTGGAAGCATTCCTCAGGGAGTTTGGTCCATATTGACATGATGGCATCACACAGTTGCCGCAGATTTGTCGGCTGCACATCCATGATGCGAATCTCCCGTTCCACCACATCCCAAAGATGCTCTATTGGGTTGAGATCTGGTGACTGTGGAGGCCATTTTAGTACAGTGAACTCATTGTCATGTTCAAGAAACCAATTTGAAATGATTAGAGCTTTGTGACATGGTGGAAGTAGCTATCAGAGGATGGGTACATGGTGGCCATAAAGGGATGGACATGGTCAGAAACAATGCTCAGGTAGGCCGTGGCATTTAAACAATGCCCAATTGGCACTAAGGGGCCTAAAGTGTGCCAGGAAAACATCCCCCACACCATTACACCACCACCACCAGCCTGCACAGTGGTAACAAGGCATGATGGTTCCATGTTCTCATTCTGTTTACGCCAAATTCTGACTCTAACATCTGAATGTCTCAACAGAAATCGAGACTCATCAGACCAGGCAACATTTTTCCAGTCTTCAACTGTTAAATTTTGGTGAGCTCTTGCAAATTGTAGCCTCTTTTTCCTATTTGTAGTGGAGATGAGTGGTACCCGGTGGAGTCTTCTGCTGTTGTAGCCCATCCGCCTCAAGGTTGTGCGTGTTGTGGCTTCACAAATGCTTTGCTGCATACCTCGGTTGTAACGAGTGGTTATTTCAGTCACTGTTGCCCTTCTATCAGCTCGAACCAGTCTGGCCATTCTCCTCTGACCTCTGGCATCAACAAGGCATTTCCGCCCACAGAACTGCCGCTCACTGGATGTTTTTTCTTTTTCGGACCATTCTCTGTAAACCCTAGAGATGGTTGTGCGTGAAAATCCCAGTAGATTAGCAGTTTCTGAAATACTCAGACCAGCCCTTCTGGCACCAACAATCATGCCACGTTCAAAGTCACTCAAATCAACTTTCTTCCCCATACTGATGCTCGGTTTGAACTGCAGGAGATTGTCTTGACCATGTCTACATGCCTAAATGCACTGAGTTGCCGCCATGTGATTGGCTGCTTAGAAATTAAGTGTTAACGAGCAGTTGGACAGGTGTACCTAATAAAGTGGCCGGTGAGTGTATATATATATATATATATATGCACTCACCTAAAAGATTATTAAGAACACCATACTAATACTGTGTTTGACCCCCTTTCGCCTTCAGAACTGCCTTAATTCTACGTGGCATTGATTCAACAAGGTGCTGAAAGCATTCTTTAGAAATGTTGGCCCATATTGATAGGATAGCATCTTGCAGTTGATGGAGATTTGTGGGATGCACATCCAGGGCACGAAGCTCCCGTTCCACCACATCCCAAAGATGTTCTATTGGGTTGAGATCTGGTGACTGTGGGGGCCATTTTAGTACAGTGAACTCATTGTCATGTTCAAGAAACCAATTTGAAATGATTCGAGCTTTGTGACATGGTGCATTATCCTGCTGGAAGTAGCCATCAGAGGATGGGTACATGGTGGCCATAAAGGGATGGACATGGTCAGAAACAATGCTCAGGTAGGTCGTGGCATTTAAACGATGCCCAATTGGCACTAAGGGGCCTAAAGTGTGCCAAGAAAACATCCCCCACACCATTACACCACCACCACCAGCCTGCACAGTGGTAACAAGGCTTGATGGATCCATGTTCTCATTTTGTTTACGCCAAATTCCGACTCTACCATCTGAATGTCTCAACAGAAATCGAGACTCATCAGACCAGGCAACATTTTTCCAGTCTTCAACTGTCCAATTTTGGTGAGCTCTTGCCAATTGTAGCCTCTTTTTCCTATTTGTAGTAGAGATGAGTGGTACCCGGTGGGGTCTTCTGCTGTTGTAGCCCATCCGCCTCAAGGTTGTGCATGTTGTGGCTTCACAAATGCTTTGCTGCATACCTCGGTTGTAACGAGTGGTTATTTCAGTCAAAGTTGCTCTTCTATCAGCTTGAATCAGTCGGCCCATTCTCCTCTGACCTCTAGCATCAACAAGGCATTTTCGCCCACAGGACTGCCGCATACTGGATGTTTTTCCCTTTTCACACCATTCTTTGTAAACCCTAGAAATGGTTGTGCGTGAAAATCCCAGTAACTGAGCAGATTGTGAAATACTCAGACCGCCCCGTCTGGCACCAACAACCATGCCACGCTCAAAATTGCTTAAATCACCTTTCTTTCCCATTCTGACATTCAGTTTGGAGTTCAGGAGATTGTCTTGACCAGGACCACACCCCTAAATGCATTGAAGCAACTGCCATGTGATTGGTTAGATAATTGCATTAATGAGAAATTGAACATGTGTTCCTAATAATCCTTTAGGTGAGTGTATATATATATATATATATATATATATATATATATATATATATATATATATTCAGTTCATAGCTCTGTACTGTTTGGCTGCATTCAAAATAGCATACTCTTTGAGTAGGTACTTCTTTTGAATAAGTAATTACTTTACGTCCGCTAATAAAGTATGTTCTATATATAGTGCTGGGTAGATTACTTACAAATTGTAGTCGGTTACTGATTCCAATTACACAGTTAAGGTAATATAATCTGACTACTTCTTGATATACAGTACTTTTAGATTACTTTTGATCTAACTCGTTTATCATATTGATTTGAATAGGATAATTGTTCCATATTGATATAAAAATACAAAGAGAAATAAAATATATCCCATTCTTTGGTCAACAGCATGAAGTGCATTAAATATTACATTACATCAGGGTTTCCCAAATTGTGGTTTGTGAAACTGCAGGAATCGGTGTGTTTAATGAAAAGCTAATAAGTAATTCAATCATAAAAATATACAATTTAAATAAATAACAATTTAAATAAAACATGTACTAAAAATTTATATTTTTAAATGTTTACATGTACTGTATGTCATGTGACCATAAACTGATATCAGAGTACCATGAACTTAATTTTAATATTATTATTGACCTTTTAGATATGTTATTGTTGACAGACAAAAGCCTTTCAAATACAGTAATAAATTGTTAAATGACTCACTGAGTGATACATCAAATAATAATGAACGTGTTAAAGAAGATGATTGGATATAAAATGTTGCAATGTTGAGAAAAGTGCTCTGTTGAGAAATGATTTCTGTAAATCCAGTAATCAAATGTTCTGTGAGTCTCAGTTTTGACTAGTGGCTGGTCTGTGTGTGTAATGGAATACCTTCTGAACGTATATAAGCATTAGGATTTTTTAGAAAGGAAAATTTAAAAGATAAAAAAAGAGGCAGTTGGGCGAATCATTGAATAATGAAAAATGTACTGCCATTGTGAGAATAACGTGTAATCGTGTAATAAAATAATAATATTAACTGTAGTCTGATTACAAGTATTTTAAAATGTAATCTAATCTAATTACAAGTAATATATTTTTGGAATCTGATTATGTAATCCAGATTACATGTAATCAGTTAGGCCTAGTACCCAGCACTGTCAATCTATATGAATGTGTGTGGTATGAATGTAATCCAGATGTACTGCATTCGCCATGTTGTCCCTGTTATGTGACCTACCAGCGTCACTTGCATTACTTCACTGCCATTCACAAATGCTCTCCTGTGGCTTCATGGGATAGTAAAGTGTCCATCAGATGCACACTTCAATTTTGCTGGAAGTAGTAGGACATCCTGGTACTTTTTGCCTACTCTTTTTATGAGTGCTGTGAATTCAGACATACTACTCATGGCAAATAGGCTACTGTTTTTCGCCTACTAGTAGGGAAGTATGCACTTTCAGATGCAGCTACACTTGTGCCTGTTTTTATTTCTGGAATGTTAGAAAAAAATGATACAGAGTTGCTAACTAAATGAAAGACAGCATTTTGACAGCAAATTTTCATCTAGATTTAGTTATCGTCTTTTGACTAAAATGCCATTTTAGTTTTAGTCATCTGAATTGTTTTAGCTTTAGTGTAGGTTTTAGTTGTTGTTGTACGTTCCAATTCACTCGTGATGAAAATTATTGATGAAAGAAACGTAACATATTTTATGCAAAATCTTATATATATATATATATTTGGTTATGACTGCAGTATTTATTGAAATTCATTTTCTGATATTGTTAAAGATAATGAAATCAATGCCTACAAATGGAAAGAAAAGCAGCAAAGACATATCTGAATGGCTAATATGTGTTTAGATTTAAAATAGGCATAAAAGTAAAGCTTATTTCTCTCCAATTTAGTCTAATAAGACATAAAATTTAATCCTCATAACACAGATCTATGACAAACAGCTCAAATTAGTTTGTATGACTAAATGAGCAATACTCTCTCGGCTAAATGAAATCGGTGCGTAATTCAGTAACATCAACTCATTCCAGAGTGACTATTAGATTTACAACCCTTAAAGCATGTTCATCATAACTTCCGTTCGTGATATTCACAAATCACGTGAATAATTTAAAACACTCTTATCATTTTGTAATTATTTTGAATTAATATGACAGGGCCATGCATTCACAGGGCACGTTTCTCTCGTTTCTATGCCGCCTGAAGGGGTTAAACTAATGAACAATGACTTCATTTAGCGTTTTAATTTCTATGCAGCAGATCTTATGCATATTCATACTTTTGAAAATAAGCAATTAACCTGATGCTGTTGTTGATAGCAGGGGAAAAGTCATTCAAAACCAATCAGAAGTAACAGGTTTTCTGAGAAGTTTCACTCAGGTGCATTTCGCATTAGGCCGTCTCTCGTGAGATGCTCAACAAAACCTTTCAATGACTGAAATAAGCTAGTGAATAACAAACGTATCACTTCCTTTAGAGAAGCTTTAAATGGCCAAAGAATCATAAACAAGCTTTTTGTGATTCTAAATGACTGAATGAAGCCGTTTGAAAGGCACATTGTTTTCATTGTGATCTCCATCTTCAGTCATCAGAGACGACTCTCAAGGACTACTTGACTTTGTCTTTTGTAGCAAACCTTTAGGTTAAAATGTTAAACAGAAAAAGGGAGAGGTAGAAATAATAGAGAGGGAAAGGATACAAATTTTATAAAAAAAATGATGAATAAAGTTTTGAATATCATGTTTTGTTATATCATTCATGATATGTACATTAAATTTGACATTTATTTTGTATAAAATACAATATTTATATTTTAAAGGCTCCTAATTTTGTTTCGGAGGTTATGCATCACATTCAAAAACACTTTAATTTTCTCATAATATACATTGCAGCATCACCTCTTTTCTCACAGTGTTGGAAACGGTTCAACATGGATTTGCTTTCACAACACAGAAAACAGCATCTTCTCGACATGTTCAGAATATGAACCAAGCTCTTCCAGACCTCAGCTACAACTACAGTGTTTTAGGATGGGTCAAAATAGACATTGTTCGCGAGCAGCCAATGAAGACAATAAGCTGGCATTATCCAAATTTGTTACAAACCTACGTAGGTTCATGTGGAAAATAAGACTGGAATTACTGACGACTCGTTTCATGCAGTTCAGAGTCAGTTCTTTCCTTTGGGAGACAATAACTCTATTTATCATTATATACGTATATATATATTAGGGCTGTCAGTTAAACGCGTTATTAACGCCGTTAACACAAACCCATTTTAACGGCGTCAATTTTTTTACCGCACGATTAACGGTCTTTTTGGCCTAGCAAACTTTGTAGGTTTTTTTTCACATGCTTTTGCAACAGGACGCGGGATGTGCGGCGCTGCGCTATGAAACCCATTCATTTCAATGGCTTGCGCCGCGCGAGGACGTTTTGTTGCTTCGTCGACCAAAGCCCAAGCGGATCTAGCTAGACCGCAAACAAAACAACAGGCACGACGCCGCACACACTTGTTTGCCGAGCCGGCCAAATAGTTGGTTAACGTTACATTTGAGTGGATGACGAGCGCGAGACGCCGAAATGGATGCCAATAAGATTCTAAATGGAAAGTTTATTTTAAAAAGTTGCCAAATGGTTTCATTGACAAGACCAAAGTGATGTGTGTGTTTTGTCGTTGTAAACTGAGCTATCATCATCGCAGCACGTCCAGTCTGAAATACCGCTTGATGATGGCCAAGCACACACACACACACACACACACAGCTGATGCGAATTCTCCGCCCCATGTCAATATCAGGACCTCGTCAGTATTTCTTTCACCCTTTTATTGATGGACAGTGTTACATTGTGTGAGAGATTATTTGCTCCAAGTGAGAATGTTAGTGTGAAATTGAACACAGTATATGCCAATGTTGTTTTCAATAAAAAACATTTGCACAAAGCAAGCCGATCCACTTTTCCATTGTTGATAAGAGTGTTAAAATGAGAAAAAATAATGGGACAAAAAGAAATCAAGAGACAAAAATGTCCGATTAATTGCGATTAATCGCGAGTTACCTATGACATTAATGCGATTAATCACGATTAAATATTTTAATCATTTGACAGCACTAATATACATATATATATATATATATACATATATATATATATATCATGAACAACTGGGCGTTCTGCAGCGTACTCTGCTGTAGACACCATCAGCTGGTGTGATTACCACTACTGAATGAAGATGTGCGGCGGTAACCTCAACTCTAATTGAATAATTGCCATTCGCCCAAACGATCCCAGTGCGGATCCTCTTCTCATCAGAAGTGTGCAATATTAACCATGACACAGGCAGAACCGGACGGTAATTAATGCACCAAATCAATTACAAATCACTCCATTTTGAGAATTCCTGCAGGAGAGCCCCTCATTATCAGAGTACTGATGGAGTCCCGCTCCCAGGAGGAGAGACACTGCTCTTCTTTAGCTCACCGATAGATTTACACTGCTCAAGGAGATGTTTGGAGTGTCAAAGTCGTAGATCTGTTCCTCTCTTCTGCTCAATCATCTATCCTGAAATAATAAAAAAAAATCCCTGAGACAGAGAAAATGAAATTTGATTGGCATGAAAGGACATTTTTAATGTGAATGAGTCTAAACTAATGTTGCACATAAAATAACTGATGGTTCTTGTCTGGGATGGAAAAAACAACAGTGTTGTATTGGGTCTCTGTGATGAGTAAAGGAAGTCACTTAAAGGCTGGGACACGGTCGGCCGTCGGGCCGTTTTTAAACGTCGGTCACCTTAGTTTTTTCGGTGTCTTCCTCCATTGGCTCTAGTCGGATGGCATTGGGGGTTCAACTTTGGATGAGAATAAAAGCAAAAGAGATGAAAGCGAGCAAAGAAGTCAAGACGGCACAGACAGAAGGCTGTTATAATTTTATGTCATCTTACCTGAGCATCCGAAAGCATTTTTTTCATAATAACATGAGCCGACTGGAAGAAAGAAAGTGATCAGCGTGATTGATATACGGTTTGTATATCTGCAGTCTTAGTTTCCGTTTCCCTTTTTCAATGACGAAAACAGACTATTGATACCTGCTGATATAGACAGATATTAACTTGATATAGTTAATGATATAGTTCAGATATGAACGCGTAGCCTTTAGTCCTTTTGGCGTGCTCAAGCACAGCTTTTTGGGCTAGACACAGTCGATGAGAGGCGACAACAGTCAGCTTTTGTCGCCGTTAGTTCTTTGACTTCGGCTTGGTGTGTCCCAGGCTTTAGGTTCTTTATGGCAGGGTTTTTCAAAATATTTGATGCCTAGGACACCCAAATAGGACGATCTGTTTGCTGGGGCCCCCCATTTTTTAAAATAATGTCTGCTGTGTGTTTTCATGTACAAACAAAAAACATATATACTGTGTGAGGAAAAATATGAACAGATTTGTTTTTTGGCTTTTATATTGTCTCTGTAATATAGCCACAGAAAAAAACTCATTTATTATCTGGAAAATATTTGCTAATTAAGTTGACTGTGTATCTTTTTTTTCTACCCACTATTAGAGTAATGTCAATTAATTAAATCCTGAATATTTTTTTTTTTCAATTCAATCAAGATTTATAAAGTGCAGATTTCCCATGTGCTGTTCACAATAAATATAAGTCCAACGCAACATGTAATAACACACATATTTAATACATATTTAGATAATTTCATAAATAATAAATTTATGTTGAAACTTCAGCTCTGTAATATAGCACTACTCAGAATACCCAGTGGAAATGGTTCAAAATTACAGGACCATCACTAAAATGTTAGTGATGGTCCTGGTCCGTTTTAAGCATTAGACATTGTACATTGCATTGTCAGACCATGTATTAATATGTTTATTATACATATGCTGAATGTGTTTCCTCAAAACCAGTTGTATCATTATTTGGGCTGATCAGTGTGATTTTGCCAAGTAGGATTTGTTCCATGGAAATTACAAATTATTCAGTAACTTTCAGAGGCACAAAAGAAAAACAATCACACACACATGCACATGTTGGGTTTTGTTTAAACATGAAACATTCACATACTACAGATTGTATACATAAGAGTAGTATGATATGCTGTACCATATCCAGTGTTTAATGCTTTCTGTCAACAAAATCAGTGTTATTGGAACATACAGTGACATCTAGGTGTTATTATTGAAAAACAGACCTCAAAGTGGCTTAAAGTATGTGAGATCCTAAATGTTTGAGGGTTTGTTTTTTTTCTTACAATGCAGCAGGATCTTAATCCTTCACATGTCTGGAAAATCTACCTTTCAACTCCAGTAACAAGCCAGCCGAAGAGACCTTTAAAACTCAAGAAGAGTGAACGTTCTTAAATCGCAATTTAACATCTGCTTTAGAGACAGAGAGTCTGATCTGCCACCTGCCAGGGCAAAGCTCATACATCACTGTCCGCTCCCGATGATGTCATTTCCTAGATTCAGCGCCCACAAAGTTGGAAATTCTTCAGCTTCTGAAGACATCCCGGGTTCAGCTGCAGTGCAGGGCACATTTTAACATTCTATGCACACAGAGCCAAACCTCAAAGTTTAAGGTTAATGCATCAGAAGCAAAGCTGATCATTTCCTGGCAGTTTCTAGACATCATCTTTTTCCATAGGGTGACCTTTCACGAATGTAAATATATGGATTTTTCTTTTTAAACCAAGAGGTAAAAAAATAACGAGGTTCACTGAGTATGTAAGAAATCTACCAAGCATTTGAAACAGCAGCACAGGAAGTACATCTAGAACTGGGCCCTGCAATAAAGGAAATCCTTGCAGTGGCAGATCAAATAAAAATGTGAAGGTTTGTCTCGAACACTCCGCTTCTTGTCAACATCACATTTTTGACATCTCAGCATGCAGAGGACAGGATAAAAAGGAAACGGACACAGACAGACTCTATGTCATCTGAATCAAAGAGAAAATGCTTTTGAATAGGGCTGCAACTAACGATTATTTTGATAATCGATTAATCGGACGATTATTTTTTCGATTAATCGATTAATCGGATAAAAAATTCAATTAGATTTTTTGTTTATTATGACTAAATAAAACCCGGTTACACTTTATTTTAAGGTGTCCTTGTTACAGTGTAATTATTTATTTAAGTACAGAGTAATATTAAGTAACTACATGTACTTACTATAGGAATAGGGTAGGATTAGGTTGAGGGTTAGTTGCATGTAATTATGCATAATTTACTGTTATTACTACAGTAAGTACATGTAACATAAGGACACCGTAAAATAAAGTGTTACCTAAAACCCTAAATTAGGATATTTATGTGTAAAAGTGTACTTTAAAAAGTGCAAAAGCCACACATTGAGTTTTACAAATATCAATATTTGCATTGTTTTTAATGATAATTGTTGCTGATGGCAAGTTGACAACCATGATTAATGTAAAAAAAAAAAACAACATTTATATCCAACATATTGTTTTAACACAATTTTTGTTAAAACAAATTTACAGACATGTTGTTCAGATGTGAAGATATAAACTAAAAACATCTCAAATATATAATTCATTTAATTTTTATTTAAAATTGATTGAATTATAAGGATAATTTGTAAAAATAAATATAGAAAGACTGAAAACAAGCGTGTGAACATAGAGCCGCGCAGTAGATCGCGTTTGAAAAACAATTAAAACTTAATAGTAGACAAATGCTATAAAAAGAGAGCGGAGTGGAGGTACGCAGCAAGCTAACAGGCTTGATTAAAAAGACAGGAAAAATGATGCATTAGTGCACAAACATTCGCTGAAAACCACTGAGTACAGTGACTAAAAAACAATAATTTAATGCTGCTGTTATTAACTGCCTTTATATTTAGTGCTTCGCTTTGTAAAGACCGTTTTAATTTAATATTTCTGCGGTAGCACTATTTTAAACCATCACTTATGTTGCGAGCGAACTGATTGCGCAACCTGATGCTCGAGACGCAAAATACAGACATCCCAAGTCTCCCGGAAGTTCTGGAAGTCACCCGCATATTGATAGCGGCTCGCAAATTAGTTCAAACTCCCGGGATTTGAGCACGCAAGCAAGAGCGCGCATGCGAGACAGAAGAGACTGTGCTCCAAACCGTGTAGCGCGAGCGCGCGGCAGAGCAACGGAGGGAGAGAGACCTTGCGTGTGTGCCTCATGAAGCGCGTGTAAGACAGAGAGCATCCTGATTGGCCTGTTTCAACCAATCACCAGTAAACGCTCCCCGTGACGTAAGCAGACCAACTAATCGATAATGACATTCGTTGACAACGATTTTCATAATCGATTATTATCGATTTTATCGATTAGTTGTTGCAGCCCTACTTTTGAAGACAAAATGGAGCAGACATATTCACTTTGACTATCATGGGGATAAGAAGATAGACGCAGTGAGGACATCTCCATTTAAAGGGTTCGTTTACCCATACACTTTGTGTACACACACTCATGGCATTCTGACCTCATAACAATTTTTTTTAGGAATTTAAAATTGAATGTCTGAGATTTATGTCTGCTTTACTAACAAAAGTGAATATTCTACCAAGCTCCAAAAACAACAAAAAACCACAGTACGTAAAACATAAAAGTAGTCCTTGACTACACAACCTTTCAAAAGTTTTGGGGTCAGTAAGATATTTTAAATTTTTTATTAATACTTATATTAAGCACGGACACATTAAATTTATCAAAATTGTAAACACATTTAGAATGTTACAAAACAAATCTATTTCAAATACATACTATTCTATTGAACTTTCTATTCCTCAAACAATCTTGACAGAATAACTTAAAGCTACACTACGTAATTTAAGTTGATTCTTAGCAAAAAACACTTTGTTCTTTCAAAATTATATGTCCTCATTCATGTGTAATTACTTCCACCAACTAATCAAGTATTCTCGTAAGCGTAGAATCTGCCATTCAGAATACATACAAGCGAGTCGCTCAAATGGTGGCAGCCATGTTGCGCCTTCATCTTGAAAGTACATTAGCCAAAGAGGGACATAACTGGAAATTCAAGCTTCGACTTTCGCGCTTTTACAGTCAGTGGCACCGTGACGAATGCGAGGGGGAGATTACTCGCGACTGCCGGCAGATTTGAAAGGCTGTTGAAGATGGAGGATCACGCCTATTCTCGAGGACATGTAACAGAGTCACCAAGGAAGCGAAAGAGAGAATTAAAACGACAACGCGACAGGCAAATCAAGTCAATATTGGAGTGGCTTTTCCAAGATGGAAAGAGCTCATGAGGAGCAAGGATTTTAAAAGGGACGCTGAAGTTGCCTGCTTTCTTCCCGACAGGTACAATATACAGAATAACGATAGCACTGATACTTTATTAACATTAGCTTGCATTCGTTTTGGGACCTGATAGCTGATGTTAGCAATGAAATGGTACCAAACTATTATTCGTTTTACATAGAGGTCATAACCTACATGTTAACTGACTAAATAACTAAATGCAATTTGTAATATTTTTCTGCTAATATTTCATCACTTGAAGGAACACTCATGGAAGAAGTCGAACTGGAAGTTTTGTTAATCTTGGAATAATACGGCCACCGTAGGAGTTAAAACGCCCTCGGAATGGGAGGGGCTAAAGTAATATTCAGTTGGTAGTCATATACAATTTCACCGCTAGATGGGAGAAAATCTTACACAGTGTAGCTTTAAATATATATATAATTAAGCAGCACAACTGTTTTGAAGATTGATAATAATAATACATATTACTTGAGCACCAGAACAGCATATCAGAACGGTTTTTGAAGGAATATCCCTAGACTTTTGAATGGTAGTATATATTCTTTGAAGCACTTTGATAGAGGAACAGATCAAAATTAAAGTCATTTTTTATTTATAATTACTTGCTTTAAAATTATGTAGTTGATGTCATTGACACCACATGGCATTGATTTTCGTTCATCAGATGATTGTGGTGTGGCAGGTTTGAAAAACATACACTGCATCCGAAATCGAATACTTCCCTACTATATAGTATGCGAAAAACAGTATACCAAAAGTATTATTGCATAGTTTTTGAAAAACAGAAAGGCGGAAAAGTCCCTGGATGACCTACTACTTCCAGCAAGATTCTGTGCGCATTCGATGGACACTTTATTATCCCATGAGGCCATGGGAGAGGATTTATGAATGGAAGTGAAGCGACGCAACTGACGCTGTGAGCACATGTTGAGGAAAAAGAGCAAAGGGAAGTGATCTGTATGGGTAGAGTCAGCAGAAAGAGATGGATATCATTCTTAATTACTGTTGAGCCCAATCAATACGAAAGGAACTCAAGCATAGTTCATTGTGGGGTGCTGAAGTCTGTGCGCGTGAAAGCTTTTATTAAGTGCAGATAAATCAAATAAATGAATGATTATATTAAGACATCTGAGGGAACATTCTATTTTCATGAGGCATCTCCCTACAGCGAATCACAATAAATCGAGACACACACGTCTCTCTCTAGAGAGAGGATGAGAGTGCTCTATATAGTGCCACAGCAGTACTGCTTTTGTGATCCTTAGTCCACAGGGAAAAGGTGGGAAGTAGAGGAAGCAGGATAAAAGACAGACTTCCTGCAGAGTGACAGGTTTTCTTTCTCTCGCAATAATCAAGGGTCTTAACACACAATCCCAGCCAGCCTCCATCTTAGAATGGGGCATCACTGTAAGAGCGCCCATCACTTTCCGACCCCCTCTGAGTGTGAGATGAAAGAGTTTGTAGGGTCCGAAGGGACGATTCCTCAATCAGCTTCACACCTGTGAATGGCCTTGCAGATGTTTACATTTACATTTATTCATTTAGCAGATGCTTTGTCCAAAGCATCTTACAAATGAGGAATTCAACAAGCGATTCATCTTAAAGAGGCATAAACATTAGAAGTGCTAGTGATACAAAGTTTCAGACACAATTCAGAATAGTACAATCTAGAGCAGGGAGGAATGGATGAAGATTCATTCTGGGTCATTTGTAGAAGTTTGATTGCACATGTTGAAAGTCCTGCCAGAGGAGCATTGCAATAGTCCAGCATAGAAATGACAAGAGCCTGGACAAGAAGTTGTTGGCATTCTCAGTTACAGTAAGAAGGGCCTGAACTTCCTGATGTTGTGCAGTGCAAAGCTACTATTGGAGAGCCTCTCCAGAATGCTGTTTCTGCTTAAACTGATTATTATCCTGAACAACTGTGCAGAGCGCACACGTAGTGCAGATACACAGTACATAATGTCTCTATTCCAAAACCTTGTGATCTTCCTTCTACAGCAGAAACATGAGATAGTATGTCATTGGACTGACCTATATGTATACTATCACAGCTCTCAATTCAATTTAGATTCAGTTGGGTATTTTTCATTTAGAATGTCCATTTTGCGTAAATATATATATAATGTTTGTCTGCTAATGCTGTAAATTATGTAGGCAGTGTTTCAGATTGATTGAACCTGGTCTTTTTGAACTGCAAGAACCTAATCATTAGAATCATTAGATGTGGGAATTGGGCTTGACTGATCACTCTGATTTTGATTCATTAAAAAGAACCAACTCATAAAAGTCATGTGTTCATGATTCGGACTATACTGGTGAGCTATACGTTTATATGAAGTATATAGGCCCTGAAATACGTCAAACGAAATCAAAAAACGAACTTATGTGACGTCATTTTGAACAAAATCAGGCCAAAATGAACTTCGTTTGGAGTTCGAAACACCTTTGTGCTACCATTGGTCCCTGGCGAAGTAAAAGGTGTGCACGTGTACTTGCCCCGTTCCGAGCAGGATTAGAACCAGCGTTTTCGGCATGGGAGATGGGCACGCTAACAAGGATGCTAAAGAACGCAGCCTCTAGCGTCTATCGCTTGTACACCTCTTAATATCAGTGGACTGAAGTTTCTAGCCGGCCTTCATTATTCATCATTCAAATCGGCGTGACCCGGATGGGAGTGAGGTTTAGGAGGGTGAGTGTAATGGAGGCCAGATAGTAAGAGCTGTATGGGTAAACCTCACTCCCCTGATCTCAAGAGGCGCACTGGCGACTTTGCTAGAGTCTGCGGTCTTTAGTGTCCTTGTTAACGTGCCCGCCTCCCATGCCAGAAATGCCGGTTTGGTTTGAATTTCACTCGCAGCGGAGTGAGTAGAACCAGAAGGGGTTACATGGTAAAACACAGAGAGATGCCGTGCAACAGTAAAACACATCCACATAGTGCAATATTTACGTGACGTATAAAAAGCAGAGCAGTGGACATCAAAATGCGTTCTGTTCCCAAAGTAGTTTATTTACTTAACAAAGTGTAAAGTGATATTTACAGGACGTGCTGCACTATGCTTTTTACGCAGGTTACCGATTGATCTATTCATTAAAAAAATCGATATCTGGATTATTTAAAAACCTTCTTCCTTTCATGTTTACATGATAGTGGATTTCGGTTTTGGAAGCGTAACAAAAGTTAAACCTGCCCCATATGTTTTAAACATGTATTTATTTATTTTACATTAGGCATATGTATCAATACAACTGGAAAAAGCTTGTTCTGTATCTCAAAACCAGCGTCTGTGTGCACACAGATGGAGCACTCCTGTGCCAGACATGTTTCCCAAACATATTTCAGGCGGTGAAATATAAAGATATCACACTGGAGCATCAACACTCCGCTGAGCCAGATGGTTTGAAAATGCATGTTTGCTAAAACAAAGCCCAAAGCTCCATTAATGATCGGTGACATCATTGTAGCGGTGGGCTGCTATCTGCTCCTGTGGCGTCTACTCTGTGTGAGATAGCAGTCCATTGCAGCAGTGCGAAGGAATAGGAAGGATCGCTATAGGAATTGTTTACAGTGCTGTCAGCTCTTAACAACAGCTCACTCCACCTTCAAAACATGTCATCCTACTCTCTCTTCTCTAAAATGACAGGTTGATCCCGCTGGAGGTGTAGCTATTAAAGCGTAAATATAGTGTTTTACAACAAATGCGGTTGTTTCCGATAGTGTGTAGGCTATCATGCATATTTTGGATTGAAAATATGAGAAATGTCTTTCAGTGATATTGCATTTCCCATTGCCATATGCACAACTAATGCGGTAATACTAATAAACTTTGATTACTGTACTATAAGCATAAAATTCTTTCTACAAGTTAGTTGTGTAAGAATAAATAAGCTGAAGTGATATCCATTATTGGTAAAACGTTAGATTAGGAAACACTTATTCACAATTAACTAGGAGTTTTCCTTCAATAAACACCTAATTACTGCTTATAAGTACGGTAGTTGTGTTGGTTATGTTTAAGTATTGGGTAGGGTTGAGGAATCAAGAATATGGTCAAGCAGAATAAGGCATTAATGTGTGCTTTATAAATATATATATATATATATATGCCAGTATGCTAGTAATATGCATGAGCAACTAATTGTGAATAGTATTCCCAAATCTAAAGTTTTACCAATAATGCATATCACCTCGGCTTATTTATTCTTACACATTTAACTTAGAAAGAATCGTATGCCTATAGTACAGTAATCTTAGTTTATTGTCTCTTTTTTCAGGTTTATTGTCTTTTTTTTACCGTTTAAAAGTTTGAACTCAAATCAATATTCCCTTGTGTTTGACTTTGTTGTTCCCCTCGGTTGCACTTTAAAGGTTCAAATGACCCGTTTGTGACTTCAGTGTTTGCTACAGTGTTACTGTAAATCTGCTCACATCATTGTGAGACAATGTTTTATTGTTTGTTACCATGTTCTTTTGTCTCACAAAATGAGTCAAGGCACTTGCAGTATCTGGGCTTCTCAAATAGAACTGGTGTGTGCATGTTTATCTCAGAATATGGCTGCACAAGCAGCAAGGTAATATTCAAAAACGCAGCAATCCATTCCTTTAGCATGCATTTTGAAATTACAGAGAACACTTCCCTGTCTGTCATGTCTGTGCCTGAGTTTCAAATATTTGCTGTCACAGAATGTTTTGTGGTAATCAACATATCCTGCAGGCTTTGCTTATCAACGAGCCTGACATGTGTCTGTTGCACACTGTCTAAGCCAATGAGAATCAAACAGAGCGCTGTGCTGCGCCTCTCATTCACAATTCCTTTCACAGTGGAAGTCTGGCGTCTCCGTCAGTCCACACAGATTAGGCAAATGACATGCTGTATGTTCTAATGGTGACAGGGATATCGGCAAAGAAGTTATATTAAAGAAGGTAATTGGTTTAATGTAGCTTAAAAGTTTGTTTACGTTTAAAATTCTCATTCATAAAATAGGGTCTTTTGTGAAGAAAAGAAAAGGGGGATTTTAGTTCCTTTGATTGTACTTTTGTTTAGTTTGTTCAAGATAGAATGTCCTTCTTTTCTGGTTGAAGGGTGAGATGAAACACATCAGACGCATCTTTGTGAGATCAAAATATCGACATAAGCGTTATTTATTTCAAGTGTCACTATTTGAAGTAAACTTAAAGGAGAGAAATAAAGGGTAAAAATGGAGCAGGAGAGGATTTAGGACTGCATAACTCTGGAACATGACAAATCGTCCCTTGGCTGTGGCTACACATAGAATTTTCGGTATGGGAAGCATAAGGATTTCCAATTAACAATTGATCTTTATCGATTCCTTTACAACTAAAACCCCTTTTGTGTCTTTTCTTATTTTTTCTTTTTTTTTTTTTTTGCTGTGGCACTTTAGCATAATAGTTGCGGGAAACCTCACAGTAATGTTTTTCAAGAACTGTTAACAAAATAATGGCATGAAAATGTCATTTAGCACTGGTATTTTTATTATTATATTTAATGCGTTCTACATTCTCAACCCTATAACATGGCGATATGATTTGTGAATGTGATAACAAAATATAAATTAGGGCCAAGAGTTATTATTTTTGACTTATTCAACAAATAATCAGTGAAATTTCAATGAAAACTTTAGGACCTTTTTAAGGAATGGTACAATATTTTTTAAATGGAGGAAAACAGTATAGAAACAGAGTTGCACACAATATTGGGCTTGGAGCCTTTTTGTTACATTGATGTTTTTCATGATTATGTCATATAGTATTACATTCACTGTTCGATACAGAGAAGGTCAAGATATTTGAGGTGGGATGGGGTGGCAGAGGGATACAGACATTTGATGTGTTTCAAACTAGTTACTAGTAAGTTTCTTGTAGTTTCTTACAAAAAAAGTTTTTCACCTCTATATGCCTTTAAAAAAGTACGACACCAACTGCATGGAAAGTGCCACCTGCATGTTGATTCAAAGAATTTTGCTAATGAATGATGACTAGCAACTCTGCTAATAAGTAATTATAATAATCAGAACAAGTATTTGCATAATAATGATAAATATGTTCTCATTATAAAACTGTATAGAAATGTAGCAGAGAGATGCTGTGCCTGTATTTTTTGAGGGTATAATGCATTAGCATAAGGACACTCAGTGATCCAAACACCGAAACCTCTATGTATGTCTCCGCCCACTCTTCCAAAAGACACAACAAGATCTATATGTATGTAAATGAGCACTAATTAGCATAATGGTATACACAGGGCCATGGTGTTGCTATATGTTTACACTCTCTCTTTTAAATCTCTCTCAATCTCTCTTTGTCTAGTCTGTCCTCCTCCTCCTCTCTCGTTTTCAACCCCTCTGTCGTCTTCTCTGAACTGGAACAGGTGGAGTATTAATTATGCATTAAAATATACAGAGGACCAGCTATGATCCACTTGACTGCAGCCCTGTCGTTCTCCTCATCCTCATCTCTCCGTCCCTCTTTCTTTCTCCTCTTCCCAGTTTTTCTCTCCATTCCACTGTTGTTTGTGAATTGCAGGAGTTTATTTCCACACTGAGCACGTCTCGGGGAGTGAAAGGGGGTTTTGTTTTCGCGGCACACTTCCTCTTTTCCGACACTCTACCGCTGAGAAAAGAGAGAATCCCTGGAAATCTAGAGAATCTGTCCGTATCTTTCTCCTTTACTTTGTTCACTGCTGTTTTCTTTGACTGCGTTTGAATGGAAGGCCCAGGGCGAATAGACTAAACTGTTGTGACTTTTGCACACTATATTTTACCACATGCAGAAACACGTTCAGTGATTCTTTAAATGATGGAGATAAACGTTATAACCGGACATATTTTTAGAATCAAAAGAGATCTTTCAGAATCCATGCTGTAATTTGAATGATATTGTAATGTAGGCTCATTTCAGACAATCTGGTCGTTCCCATATCTTAAAATTACTTTCTAGTCCATATAACGGTAGCTTTACCAGCACTCAAATCTCAGATGTCCTTCTCCTGTCTGTATCACGAGAGCTTTAAGTGGACCACTGTCATCAGAGCTTCCAAAGCCAACATCAGGCCTCCCATATCTCCCGCTCTCTCCGCACACCTCATGGAGGAACATGAGCTGTATTTATAGATTGGCTTTATCAGGACTGTTACCTTTAACAGGCATCATTCAAATGGTCCCTAGCGCTGGGTGTATCTTTAAGTGCTCTATTAGACCACCTGTATAAGAGTCTCTCTTGTTGGCTTCTAAAAGCATCTTTAGTGTCTGTTGTCAGTTTATAAGTACAGCAGATAGGATATGTAGAAATGCTGAGAGAGGATATATATAAAATGCTGTTCAAAAGTTAGTTTTTTTTGTTTTTTGAAAGACATTTTTCTTTCAGCAAAGATACACAAAAGTGACAGTAAAGACATAATTTTACAAAAGATTTCTGTTCCAAATAAATGCTGTTCATTTAAACCTTTCTATTGATTGAAGAATCATGTTATCTTAAAATATTAAGCTGCACAACTGTTTTCAAAATTGTTAATAATAAAAAATATTTCTTGAGCACCAAATCAGCGTAGAATGATTTCTGAAGGATCATGTGACACTACAGACTGGAGTAATGATGCTGAAAATACAGCTTTACTATCACCATTGCAATTTTAGATTGCAATAATTTTTCACAATATTACTAATTTTATAGGATTTTGGATTAAATAAATGCAGCATTAGTGAGCAAAAGATTACAGCTTCTTTCGAAAATATTAAATAATCTTAAACTGACCCCAAACTTTTGATATGTCTTTGCAACTTTTTTTTTCTGAAGATGAACTGTTTTGATCTTCAGATATAACCATGACTCACAGTCTTTTAACTCATTTTTTTTAGACATGAATTTAAAAAAACAACAAATTTAACTTTGAAGTCAGAGGAGCTGTAAGTTTGAATTGCCTCCAAAGTTTTAGGGTTTGTTTTTCACTCTGTAGAGGATCGACCGCCTTGGGTGTAACACAAACAATTCTTACTCCAAATACAACAGAAACAAATAGGTTAAAAGTTCTTACAAATGAACACAGATGTCCCGAACAAAGATGCAGTGGCAGTCATCCTTGTGTTACAGGTGCACTTGACCCCAGAGCCTTAACTGTGCCCTTACATTAGAGGTGAAGAGACCGTTAGATGTTGTAACAGAAAGAGCTGTTGCTTTGTGTGTCCATTGATCTCTATATAGCTCAGGTTGGATGTGTTATGTTTAACAACAGTTAGAAAGTGCTCCTCATTGATGTCACGTCATTAGCTTTAAACTATGCTTGTAATCACAAAAAGGTGTTTACCTTATTTATATATGTGATTCATTATTGAGCAAACAGCAAGAAGAAAGAGGACCCCTTTCAATCCCTCTCCTCCGCTCTCTTCTCCACTCTGGGAAGTATCGATCCACTGGCTTGAAAATAACAAATTAGTTTGAGAAAGAGGAATTAAATGGTGATGGAAAGCAAGTGCGGGAAGCCAAATAGGCTGTGTGGAAAATCTCCGCAAAGTAATCCTTTAATTAAATTAGGAGAAGTACAACAAAGAAGTTGCTGTTTTTTTTTTCTTCCACCCTCTACTTTCCCCCTCTCTCATGTCTTTTAGACAGCAGCAGGTTCCAGAGGTTGCTAGGTAACTGGGATGGGTTTAGTTCCCGATGGCCAGGGGCGAAGGGGTTGTTGGCAGGATGTGGCAAGTGCAGTGGCTTTTTGTTGGCCGTAAGGAGAGGAAGAGGAAATGGAGGGACCACAGCAAGGTCAAAGGCTTGGCCAGTATTCGTGCTTTCATCCAAATTCAGATGCCGTGATGGGATCATAGTATGTGAGTGGGGTAGTGGAGCTGCGTCGAGATGCTGTGGGAACTCTATACTCACTACGCCATAATAGCAAATGCCTGTTCTGTGTGAAGTCATTGCGCACAAGCACCCTAGACCCCGGAGTGGAGCCTAGAGCCAAGTCATAGCCTTTGAGGCAGCCATACTCCTAGTATCTTGGTCAGACGCCTCACAGTGCCGCGAAGGAAACGTACTACAGGGTGTCTCCCCAAGGATACACCACTTAAATGGACGTGGTAAGCAGCTAAGGCCGCCATTTACACCTTTAGTGTGGAGGGGGATAGACCTGCGGAGAAACGCTCCTGCAGGAACTCTAGCACTGCAATCACAGAGCAGATAACTGGGTCCAGCTGGTGCTCTCCGCACCAGGAAGTGAAGAATTTCCACTTCAAGGTGTAGAGTTTCCTCGTGGAGGGAGCTCTGGAGTTGAGGATGGTCTCAACAACCTCAGTTGAGAGACCTGAACTTATGAGCTGGGCCCCCTCAGAGGCCAAGCCCAAAGTTTCCACAATTCTGGGCGGGGGGAAGGATCAACCCGCTCAACTGAGAGAAAAAGTCCCCCCCGAGCGGAATCTCCAGAGGAGAGCCATGGAGGAGAGACTCTAGGTCCGAGAACCATACCCGGGCCTGCCAACGCGGGGCTAATAACAGAAGATGGGCCCCGTCCCAGCGAACTCTCTCCAGAACTCCCTGGAGCAGAGAGATCGGAGGAAATGCATACAGACGTGACCTTGGCCACATCTGCATCATAGCGTCCAGCCCCAGAGGAGCTGGCTGACTGAGTGAGAACCGCAGTGGACAGTGTGTGTTCTCTAAGATGTGAAAAGGTCTGCTTGTGCTTGACCAAAATTTTTCTTAGGAGCTCCACCACCTGGGGGTGGAGTCTCCATTCCCCGGGCCTCAGCCCCTGCCTCGACAGGATGTCTGCTCCTGGATTATGTAAGAGACCACCGATGTGTTGTCCGAGCAAACAAGCACATGGTGACCTCTCAGGTCTAGCAGGAAGTGCTTGAGAGATCGAAACACAGCCGTAATTTCTAGCCGATTTATGTGCCAAGAAAGTAGATGGTCCTGCCAAAGACGTTTCGCCGAGCGACCACTCATGATTGCCCCCCAACCTGTGAGGGAAGCATCCGTTGATAGCGTACGCGTCGACAAGAAGCCCCCAGCACTGGGCCTTGGGTGAGGAACCAAGGTTTGTTCCACATGACTAAGGCACGTAGGCATCGCCGCGTGACCTTGATCATGCGAAACGGATTTCCCCTCGGAGAAAACCCCTTGGTCCTGAGCCACCACTGCAGGGGTCTCATGTACAGGAGGCCAAACGTTATTACGTTGGACGCAGCTGCCATGAGACCCACCAGTCTCTGAAACGGTTTCGCAGTAAATGACTGGCCTAGTTTTACCTAGGCCGAAGGGAAGAACCTGATATTGGTACACTTCGCCCCCGAAAGCGAACCTCAGGGACTTCCTGTGTGGAGGACGGAAGGCTACATGGAAGGACGCGTCGGACTGAATCTGTGACACAGTCTGTTTGAATGTAAGCATCCATCCTTCTTTGGAACAATGAAGTAACGGCTGTAAACCCCTGACTCCCTACTGGGAGGAGGAACCCTTTCTATACCCTCCTTTTGCAGAAGAGTCTGTACTTCTTGCTCCATAACCAGAGCCTGCTCGGGGTCCACCACGTAGGGAGGACCCCTAGAAATCTGGGCAGAAGAACCGAACTGAATTCTGAAACCATTTCTATAGTGAGCAGGACCCAACGAGATATATTTGACAGTAGCTTACACGCTGCCAAAAAATCTAGTAAGGGGACCAGTCTCTCGAGACTGGCCTCTGGTATTGGTCGAAAAGCCACTTCAGTGCCCTGTAACAGCGAACCGGCAGGGAACAACCAAACTGACTGTTCTACGACCCTCCTCGGAGGATCGTTCAGGAACGCTGACACCTCGGTGCCCTGAACCAGCGAACCAGCAGGGAACAACCGAACTGGCAGCGCTGCGACCCTCATCAGAGAGTCGCTTCCCAGGAATGATTACATATCTAGAGCCTGCTCGGGATCCACCCTCTGGTATTGGTCGAATAGCCACTTCGGGGCCCTGTAACGGCTAACCGGCAGGACACAAACCGAACTGACTGTTCTACGACCCTCCTCGGATCCGAGCCACGACTCTTTCTGCAGCCCTGTAATCTACGCGCTTCCTTGGCACACGCGAGATCGAGTCACATAAACTTTATTGCAGACCCGTAATCTACGTGCTGCCTCGGCAAACGCGAGATCCGAGCCAAATCTTTATTGACTTTCTTCCCTCGAAAAGAAAGCCAACAAGAGCAGAGTGAAAACTCTCGTTAGTGCATTTTTTACACGTCGGGAATTTATGAATGAACACTGTAAGCCCCAATTTACCAGAGCTGACCATGCATGCTCCACTCTCAAACAAACAACACATGAATCACGTGTGTCCCCACTCGTAATGAAGCGAGGGCAGGTACGAACACACGATCCAAGGCTGTTTGCTCTCCATACTCCTGTCTAATATATATATATATATATATATATACGGTATATATGCTTGTGGACAGACAACAATGAATAGACAGAGACAGAATCACACAGAGCGCTTGCTGAAGGCACAGAAGCTAGCGTGGTCTGCTTTCAGGTGTGCTTTATAGTTTCCTGGTCGATGACGTCACCCGCCTATTATGTCTCGTCTCTCCATTGGACTGATTATACACGTGCTTCACGACGCAATCACACAGGGGCATTCCCACAGCGTCTCGACGCAGCTCGAGTTCCCTTGAAAGGGAACCAAGTTTACATAACAAAATTTGCTTCTTTTTTTTTTTTTGTTACAGGAAGCAGAATATATTGGTTATCATTATTAGACAGGGGCGTTTCCTCTGAGGAGGCAAGGGAGGCAGTGTCTCCTAAAAAAACTGGATGAGAAAATAATCGGTATTGCATCAAATAAAACAGCACAAATATTACAATATGTGACATTAAAAAGTGTAAAAGTCAGTCGTTTTTATAAAGGAACAGTGTCCAACAGCGACACCCGCAGGTGGAGTTACAGTGGGAGGTGCGCCTCCTCTGTCCCAATGGACTTAGTTCCCCCAAAAATTTGTTAGTTCCCCCAAAAATGAAAATGAAAATTCTGTCAGTAATTACACCCTAATGTTGTTCCAACCCCGTAAGACTTTCGTTCATCTTCGGAACACAAATGAAGATATTTTTGATTAAATCTGAGAGCTGTCTCACTCCTCCATATGCTTCTATTGTAATTAAAACCTGCCGGCCCAGAAAGTTAGTAAAAACATTGTTAAAATAGTCCAAGTGACTACAGTGGCTCAACCTTAAGTTTATCAAGTGACGATAATACTTTTTGTGCGCAAAACCCCCCAAAAATAACGACTTTATTCAACTATTCATCTTCTTTTGTGTTGGCCTCTGAGTGAGTTCACGCAATGTAACAGCGTAGCGCTTTTGGGTTGTACGTCAGAACGTAGGCTCACTATTGGCCAGTATCACACACATGACCAGCGTCGGCCAATAGTGAGCAATAGTGAGTTATGACGTACAACACATCTTGATATCGTCAAGCGGGACATGAATGTCTTTAACATCAACCCTGACCGATGGCATCACCTTGCGGAAGACCGGGGAGCTTGGCGGTCTGCGCTGACAGAGGGCACGACTCTGTCCTGCCATGCTTACACCAGCTTTTGCACAGAAAGACGGCATGTTAGACACCGTTCAGATCGGCGCTTGCGCTGCAAAAGGCCTTGATGATTACATAGTTATAGGAAAAAAATACAAAATAGATTTGTATGTGTTCTCTCTTTTTTATGTATGTTTATTTAACCAGGAAAATTAAGTGTAACTGACATACATTTATATTTGATATACAATATATAAAAAATGTGAGAACTTTGCCTCATTTTAAAACACCACCGCACACCACTGATATTGGAGAATATTAATGTTGGTGCTGTGTATATAATTTTTATAGTTGATTTTAATTCCACATGTAAAAGGAATCAAGTTTTTTTCAAACTCTTGTCTTTATAATAAAATTAAAAAAACCTTTCCTTTGGCCGTCGTACATTTTCCCAAAGCCCATTTATTTGATAGTACATTACAGATTTTATCTCACTTTCTAAATGGTAAAAGCCTGTTTTTGCATTCACTTGCACTGCATTTCCACTGTGTTTTCATGTAAACATCTACCAGACAGATGTGTTTGACCATTCCACTCACATCTCTCCTCATTTGCAGCATTTTTTTGTGGCGCTCAAGTTAAAAAAAGTTACATTTTGTACAAAATAATACCAAGAACTTTTTTCATTCTACTTCTCCTGCGTCTCCCTTTTTTAAAATAAAAAAAGGCCCAGACACCGTTAAAAAAGTAAAAAATTCTTCCTAACATACATTTGCATTATGGCCTGTTAATATGTTGTGCTCTTGAAGTAGTATCAGAGTTATAGAAAAAAAGCGATCTCGTCTTTGTACAGCGTGTACCGAAGCAGCACTGATTCTGCTTACAGCTGTGATGCCATTTCCAGCTGGTCCGCTCTCCGTACCTTCTCGTCGAAAGTCCTGTAACCCCACTTGACACAACACTCACAGCGCACATCAGTGATACCCCACGTATACGCACACAAAGTTCTTCCTGCAATGTCCCTGCAGCTATTAGAACAGTTCATTAGCCCAGATAAATGACTGAGGCTCTGACTGGCCTTCTAGCGCTGCTGCTAAAAAGAGCTCACGTCTCTGCCCATTAGCCGGACATGGCGGACGATGACAGCAGCAGGACCGGCCTTGTCACACTGCATGGGTCCCGAGATGAAGCTCACACTAACTGACGGCTGTCAGTGAGAGCACTCCCCGCTGTTAGCACTTCCTCAAGGCTACTTCTGGCCCCCAACACACACACACACACATTTAGTGTCATCATTCACAGCAGGAGGCGCTCTGTCAGAATGAATGAAACTGTGTCTGCCTTAATGACAGGCATGGTGACGGCACCAGTATGTCACGGCGAGGGTCTCACGGATGTGGTTGGATGAGTTTGAGTCATCCTCGTGATCATTATCTGTCTAGTAGAGGGTAGAGAGAGAGAGAATAAAAAAGAACAAGACAGAGAAAGAGAGAGCAAAGACCCTCTGGCTTATTCTGTTCTACTGCTACCCACTCCCCCAACACTTCAGCTAATGACTGTATGCTGCACTTTAGATTTCACCTTTATAATTGAGACATAAACATATTTCAGCAGGATCATATGGGAAGAGGCTCTTTTTCAGAAATGTATTTTCACGAAGTAAGCCCTATACGGACAGGACTAGTTTTCTAAACGACATTTGAGTTACAGTTTTTATCACTCGACGTTTGTGATTTACCGATTCAGACCGGACTAAAATCTGAGTGTGTGTTTTCTAGATGTGGGCATTACAGAAGGTCATGAGGTACATCACGTATGAAGTATGTTTTTAATTGATTATTTATTGATATAATTTTAATTGATTATAAAACCCTATTTAAGTAAACTTTACAAGAAGTGGCTGTTTATAATAAACCCACATAAGGGAGCAACGAAATCTAGACAAGTATCTCACCTGACGATTTGGCTCTATTTATTAATTTTATCATTTTATTTTTTCATCGGATTCCATCCAAATTGAAATGAAATGAAAGCATCCCAAAGATTGGTGCGCAAACGGTTGCTCAAGTAGGTCAAAATACAACGTCAGCAATCACAAACATTCGCATTCAGACGGGATTAGATTTCTCAGATGACCGTTGAGTTAACCTGTAAGACAGTAGGTCATTTGCCCTGGAATTTTTACAAATGTTGTGTGAGGAAAAACAGACTTGGTAGATTCGGACCTGATTAAAATCGCAAAGTACGTCTGTGAAACACGAATTTCTCTAACATCCCCCTGGAGAACTAGTCCCGTCCGAATAGTTTGACAAGATAATTGACCCTGATAAATTCAATTTTATATAACAGATTTTGATTTTACTTTCTTTCTGATTGCTACATGCCAATTATCACTATATTTAAGTAAAGAATCATTTCCAACATGCAATAGTGTTATGCGTCATTATACAATTGATATAGCAGTATCAGAGTTATTGAAAAAAAAAATCGCTCACTTTTCTACTCCACACCACTCTCATAATCTGTTACTTTTGATTGGACATCAATTTAAAAAAAGAAAAACTTGTTTTTCCCCCCTACATAATAGTGTGGTGTGTACTGTATCCACCTCCTTGCAAAGTTGAATATGTATTTGTTTCGCTCTAAATCAAGATTTTTTTTTTTCCATCTAATTTATTTCCAGAAGTTCCAGTTGATTGATATTTGTGCTTTATTCTGTCTGCAGTCCATTCGTGAGGTGACGGGCTATGTGCTTGTGGCTCTAAATCAGTTTGAATATCTGCCCCTGGAGAATCTTCGCATCATCCGCGGCACCAGGCTGTATGAAGACCGCTACGCCCTGGCTGTATTCCTCAACTACCGCAGAGACGGCAACTTCGGTCTCCGTCAGCTTGGCCTTAAGAACCTCACAGGTACAATAGGAGCCTACGAGTCCACAGGTCACATTTTTTTTGCTTCTCTTTTGTGAATGTTCTTGATTGAGCATACATTCTTTGTTTAAGATGGTTTGTCGTTTTTTGATATCCACTTTAATGCTATGATCCCTGCTGAAATCACTCATTACAACATCAATAACTGCGTCTGGCTGAGAATGTATATCTGTCGTATATAATCACACAGTAAATTTCACTGGTCGAGGCCTTTGTGAAGTTGGCGAGTGCTTACTGATCTCTCTCGGAGAAATGAGAGGGGGAGGATTTATGAATATCATACTAAATTGATTTCACACAACTTCCATCAGAAATGACTTAGCTGGTTTTCTAACTGGTGGATGGATGAGGACCGACGCTGGCAGTGAAATACAGCTAAATATCTGCACCTGGAATTGGATCCATAAAACTCAGTGAGAGGTTTGGGGAACGCTGGAGCTTGAACAGCTTGATGATGGCACTGCTCTGATATGAACCAAGGCTTTATTATAGTTTAGATCTGTCAGTTTTGCAGGAGTGGTAAAGGCTAATCTTCTTGAGTGCCAGAGAGTCTACACCGGATAGGGTTTACCTGTGTTAAAGTTTGAATTTCTTTTGGCTATATTTGTAAACATTAAAAAATATTTCAGTGGCAATTTTATTTAAGACTACTCTGGAAGTATGCATTTCCCTAAATTGTATTTTAACGTCTCTTATTGTCACGAAACTGCTCAGAGACACGACGGTTAAGATCCGAATGCAGCTTTAATAGGGACAGTCCAGACACGTAATCCAATAAACAGGCAAAGGTCAAATACACAGGTAGGCAGTCCAAACGAACCAACAGGCAAAACAGGCAGGGGTTAGGGTCAGAGGCAGAAGAATAATCCAAGGAACAGGCAAGAAATCCAAAAACCGGGAGACAGGAATCCAGGGAGAAACGCTCGCGAATGCAGTGTAACAACATACAAAACTTCGCAGTGAGTGAATGAGTGAACATGGTATAAATAGGCTGAGACTAACAGGGTAATGAGACACAGGTGAATGCAATCAGTGATGATGAGTCCGGGCAGTGAGTTTTGGGAAATGTAGTTTGTGATGGAGTTATAAAAGTCTGGTGTGGAGTGCCCTCTGGTGGCTCTCAAGGGCACGCCAGCTGGTGACCATTACACTTATGTTCACCATTTTTATTTTCTCGGGATTCTTTAATGAATATGAAGTTTTTAAAAATCAGCATTTATAGATTTTTCTTTTTTTTTTGTAACAGTGTGCGTACTCCCACCTTTGATTAATTTAATGCACTCTTTAATGCACTCAAAAAAAAAAACTCACTGACCCCAAACTTTTGAACAATGTTTTTAAATGTTTTTTTAAGTATTTTATGGTCACCAAGGGTGCATTTATTTGGTTGAAAAAAATAAATAAACATAACAAAACAGTAATATTGTGCAAATTTCTGGCAATATAAAATAACTTTCTCATTTTAATATATTTTAAAATGTAATTATATACTGTATGTATGTATATATATATACTGAATATATAAACATGATACATCCATTTAACATGATAGTCGTACAGTGGCATATAACAGAAACATCAGTTACTCACCAAGCAGTGTGTGTGTGAATCATGTATATTTGTACAAATATAGCCTACGTTATTTTGATTTACACTAGTAAGTTAGTAACACTAAGTTACACTAAGTTTTTTCATTACATGATTGCTCATTCTTCTTAAAGGAAGAAAGCATTATGTATTTTCCATTTAGATGAGGAATAAAGACATAAGGGTAAACATAATTAATCTATTTACTGTGGTTTGTCTGTGAAGGACCTTTTTTCAACATCTCTGCTCTTTGTACCACACCTATTGTGTGGTGCCTATTAAATATTCTTCAGTATTGTTCAGTTTGAGTTCGTTAAAATGTTGTTCATTCACTGCAAGGACATACATACATGCAGTATATACTCATTCAGAGGTTTCTGAATTGTTATTTTGAATCAGTAGCTAAATTCAAATGTATGATGAATACTCATCATGGGTTAAAAAAAATATGAGGCCAAACACAAAGACAGACACCAAACACAAACCTCTGTGGAGTCAGACGTTGTGGTAAATATACATTTCATAATTCAAAACCGGAATGAGTTGGGGGGGATTTTGTAAGTGTCTCTGTTCTTTCTGCTTCACTACCAGGGCCAGTTGGAAATGTCTCTTCTTCACAGTACCTGATCATTTGTGTTATACAACAACTTCCTTCTGATTGGCTAATGGCACTAGTATAAGTGCATGGGCCTGACATTTACCATGCTCCACTTTTGTCTTCTTTGGCAAATTAATAGTATGTCTCCTCTTAAATGATCCTCCAGACACATCCATAATGGCACAGACTGTAATAGTTGTTGGAGGTGGTAGTAATTGCATCTGTACTTTTATTATGGTCACACTGTGATCATGAAACTTAACAGGACCAGAACTGTTTACGATCAAACTAGTAATCTTAACCAGCATTAATCAGTGGCGATTACCAGTCAGCCTTTGGTGTGAGGAACCAGAATGCAGAGTGTTCTTGTAATGCTGAAGAAGAAGATTTGGGCTCTAAATTGTGAGCAGTGCCACTTACTTTCTTTTCAATCCACTAAGACTATTTTCATCTGCATGTATTTATTTTTCTAATATTGTTGTCAACAGCAGTTTACAGTATACATCTTATCAGTTTGAGTTATCACATGGAATCAAATCCATCATTGAACAAATGATACATTACCAAAAAAAAACGGAGACACTTTTTTTAGGATTCTTTGATGAGAAGAAAGTTCAAAATCTGAATTTATCAAAATTTATTTGAAACAGATTTTTTTTTGTAACAGTGTAAAAGTCTTTATTTTCACTTTTGATGCATTTTATGCATACTTTGCTGAATAAAAGTATACAGTTTTTTCAAAAACATCATACTTGCCCCAAACTTTTGTACAGTAATTCTCTGAAGCTTAATCTTTAGTGCATAAGCATAAACTGATTAAAATAATTATGTCTTGAATGCAATGTAAATTGCTTTAGATGATAGTTTATGTAAAATGTATAAATGTAAATATATCCCAACTTAAAATGAGGAGGCGACTACAAGCCATTTCTAGTTTGATTCCTTCTGGTTTGTTGACTTTTTTGTATGCACAATGAATGGTATAAGTTTGGGGCGGGACTATCTGTTTGTGACCTGTGGCAGACAAGGGTAGAAAGAGTTGCACTTGTTTTTTTTTTGTTTTGTTTTTTGTTTTTTGGCGCATTGCATTGAAATTGCTTTAGTCTGTATCTCTGCAAAAGGGACAATTACGATGTGAAATATGGCTAGGTATTTAACCTAGTGCACGTAAATGGTTCAGGAACACTGTCTGTCTCTTATGGAACAATGTTTCTGGTCCAGAAAACACCGTCATTCACTTGCTGTGGCTAGGCAAAGGAAATAGAGCAGAGAGCGACATGGCATAGCAGACCGGGTAAATAATTTAAGCCGTGTGTATTGTTCCACTTACTCTGTCCCCAGTCCACTCGAAGCAGCGTACATAACCCAAATGCCACATTGCAATGCTGACATCACTTAAAGCCTAACTGTGCTTCATTAAATGCTGTATTCTTGGAAGATGACAGTGTTTAGGAACGTCGAGAAGACCAGGTGCTCCTAGAGGAGTGTGATCCCCTGTCTTTGGCAGACTAACACGGAACAGCGCTGGAGTTAAGGAACGTTTGAAATCCCAGCCATGCCCACAAGGAAGGAGACAGCACAGAAGCTCTGCTCACTCGTTTACTCACAATCTCTCATCCATCTCTCTTCCTGCATACATTCAATGGTTACACTTTATTTTAAGGTGACGTAGTTACATTGTACTAACTCAAATAAGTGCTGAGTAGTATTAATTAACTACATGTACTTACTGTAGAGTTATGGTTAGCGTTTGGTTTAGGGTTGGTTGTAAATATGCTTAAGTTCCTAAAATAAATACATGTAGTAACTTGTAACTATACGTTAAAGTGTCACCCATTCATTCTTTTCTTGTTCTCCGAAGTCTTTGTGAAATTGACTTTCGCTGCCCTCTCAACTTTATCTGTATATTTCTCGTGCTTTCATTGAGCAGTACAGCAAAGTATTATAGAGGCCTAGAAGAAGCTGCATGTTTCTTCCACAGCAATAAGAAAGCGACTTCGGAATTGTAGCGAGCTTGTTCTTTCAAAGATAGTTCACCCAAAAGTGAAAATTGTCATTAATTACTCGCCCTCATGTAGTACCAAACTTTCATGACTTTCCTTCTTCTGTGGAAAGCAGATATTTTGGAGAGAATAAAAAATATCTGTGTTTTTTGCTGGTGCAATGAAATTCAACAGGGTCTAGTGTTGTTTATGCCCTGTCAAACCTATATGCATAGCTTGCAACAACATAAGGGGGAGTAAATGATGGCATAACTTAAAACTTCCAAATGAATTGACTCAGTAAAATGAATCGAATAATTGCAGGATTCCATGGGTGACGTGAGTCGTGACACAAATAGAGCAATGTAACGTTTTATCAAAGTTTGCCACCACTTGTTGGAAATACTAGGAAGAAACCGCTTAGTCACTTACTCCCAACACTGGTCTTCTAAATGTTGAACTCAGTCAGCGCCCTGTAACCCTGAGACAGATCAAAGCTGGAACAGAGCCCGGTAACATCTCTCTCGCTCTCCGTCAAGGACTATCAGCTTGTCAGACCTACATTATGAGCCTTTTGATCCCCCGTCACATTATCATGTCATTCCTCTCATAGCAGTTCTCCAGAGATGTGTAAAGTGATCAATACCATCCATAAATGATATCTAAGAGAATAAAGGCTATTAACTGCGCTGGGTCTAATCCCGAATCTGATCAAACCAGCCTGTCGGCATTGCTACTAGAGTTGAAATCCACAGAGGTATAAATTGCCCTGGATAAAATCAATTTGTCGCTGGTATATTCTGATATTGCTCTATTGATTTTCTGAGAGGTGGTGTGTGGGCGACACAGTGATGTGGTGCTCGGGCTTCCCTTGTGACTGGCTTTCAAACGTCCTCCCTGCTGGGTTATTAAGTCAGAGTCAATGGAGTGAGCTATTTGAACTATTTGTTTGAATGCTAAATGGTACAACGCTACCTTTACTACGCCTCGAAAAGCATTTGAAACATTTGAATGTTGTTGATTAAGGATTTTTTAAAATAATAGCTACGATTTTTTTCTATTTTTTATTTCTTTTTAATAGTTTTAGGCTTTTTATATCTCCTGTGTCTTTTCATTTGGCTTCCACAATATGATGTGAATTTGCCCACTAGCAAACTCACTGGTACAACTGTCCATGTTTTTTGTTTTGTGTTTGTTTTTACTGTCTGATTGGCAACACTTTCTATGAAGGATGTATGTGTAATACATTAAATGCTAGGAGTCAAAAGTTTGGACACACATGACTGAATACATTTTTCTCATGATCTTCAAAACCTTTACATATAGTGGCTTTTGCCTTAATATTTTAAATCAGTTTATGTGTGTGTGTGTGTGTGTGTGTGTGTGTATATGTAGTATGTCTGCCTAGCAACAATAATAGATAAACGTATTCTTTATGCTTCAATAATGCCTTATAAAATATAATACGTCTTATACATTGCCTGTTCTCATAAATAATTGCAACAGTTAACAATACATTATGTATAATAATAAAATAATATCCGTGCTTGTATCATGTCCTTTGTTGTATTTTTTTACTCTTTTAAGTGTAAGAATGAATAGCTCAATATAATCATGAATTATAGCTCTGGTTACAATTATTCATGGAAAGATGTTATGGATTAGGATGTGCATTGTAATGTTTCATGTATACAGGCATCATAGAAAGTGTTACCATCTGCTACTGTCAGTCCAGAAGGAGCTGTGTCGTCTTGTGTCCGTGTCCTCAAAGGCCTCGAGAGGCTGGTGATTTGTAATAATTATACCTCGTCCCACTGCTGAGGCAAAGGTTAAACTTCGCATCCTTTCTTTGACATTTCAAAGTGGCGCTCCGTCGTCAGAAGAATTAGAATGTTTTGTTCATGCCTAGGCAAAACATTTTTTTACTCAACATTTGTGCACCTCATTGTTTCTTGTTATTTCTTTCAGCAAATGCAGCTTTGACTGTAAATACCTCAGAACAATAACAACCTCCATAAGAACAGACGAGTGTGTAAATTTAACTGTTTCCTTTTTCTTTTTCAGCTAGTTTACTGTTTCTTTAGTTTTCTGTCGTCTGTATTATTTCTCCCACTTTCTATTTTTTGCCCTTGATGAGTGCTTTTGATTATTACACATTATTTTCTTCTCTACCCAGAATTTGAATAGAAAACGATCAATGTCAAAGTAATTGTATGTAATATTGACAGCGAGTGGTTGAAATGTGTACTGCAGTTCAAATTCAAAATATCGGAGAGGGTTGTTTCTCCCGCCCCCTCCTCATCAGACTTCATGCGCAAACGGGCTGCCAAATCGAAGACACACAACAGGAACGATAACAATTGACACTACGAGCCTAACTGTAAGTTGATGAGTTGATTTACAGTATTTGCATTTTAATATGCCTCTAATATGAGCTTTTTAGATGGATGCTGAGGCTTTTTAGGTCGGGTAGAATCTGCGATCTCTGACCTAATATGTTTGCTGGCTTCCATGGCTGCAATACACTGCATTTCAGGCCAACTGGCAACACAGGGTGTCGAAGTACTATTGGGTAAGTTAGCAAAAGCTGGGATCATTCAGACCAAAACAAAAACAGACATTCCGACACGGAACACATTTCAAAGTAGAATAACTGGCTGTAGCATTGTTTTTCGGAAAAAGTATGTGAACTTAGCATGTTTTCTAAATCTCTGCAAACATATTATGGTATTTTTGTAGAATATCTACACTCACCGGCCACTTTATTAGGTACCCCATGCTAGTAACGGGTTGGACCCCCTTTTGCCTTCAGAACTGCCTCAATTCTTCGTGGCATAGATTCAACAAGGTGCTGGAAGCATTCCTCAGGGAGTTTGGTCCATATTGACATGATGGCATCACACAGTTGCCGCAGATTTGTCGGCTGCACATCCATGATGCGAATCTCCCGTTCCACCACATCCCAAAGATGCTCTATTGGGTTGAGATCTGGTGACTGTGGAGGCCATTTTAGTACAGTGAACTCATTGTCATGTTCAAGAAACCAATTTGAAATGATTAGAGCTTTGTGACATGGTGGAAGTAGCCATCAGAGGATGGGTACATGGTGGCCATAAAGGGATGGACATGGTCAGAAACAATGCTCAGGTAGGCCGTGGCATTTAAACGATGCCCAATTGGCACTAAGGGGCCTAAAGTGTGCCAGGAAAACATCCCCCACACCATTACACCACCACCACCAGCCTGCACAGTGGTAACAAGGCATGATGGTTCCATGTTCTCATTCTGTTTACGCCAAATTCTGACTCTAACATCTGAATGTCTCAACAGAAATCGAGACTCATCAGACCAGGCAACATTTTTCCAGTCTTCAACTGTTCAATTTTGGTGAGCTCTTGCAAATTGTAGCCTCTTTTTCCTATTTGTAGTGGAGATGAGTGGTACCCGGTGGAGTCTTCTGCTGTTGTAGCCCATCCGCCTCAAGGTTGTGCGTGTTGTGGCTTCACAAATGCTTTGCTGCATACCTCGGTTGTAACGAGTGGTTATTTCAGTCACTGTTGCCCTTCTATCAGCTCGAACCAGTCTGGCCATTCTCCTCTGACCTCTGGCATCAACAAGGCATTTCCGCCCACAGAACTGCCGCTCACTGGATGTTTTTTCTTTTTCGGACCATTCTCTGTAAACCCTAGAGATGGTTGTGCGTGAAAATCCCAGTAGATTAGCAGTTTCTGAAATACTCAGACCAGCCCTTCTGGCACCAACAATCATGCCACGTTCAAAGTCACTCAAATCAACTTTCTTCCCCATACTGATGCTCGGTTTGAACTGCAGGAGATTGTCTTGACCATGTCTACATGCCTAAATGCACTGAGTTGCCGCCATGTGATTGGCTGCTTAGAAATTAAGTGTTAACGAGCAGGTGTATTTAAGTAGGTGTACCTAATAAAGTGGCCGGTGAGTGTATATCATGATAATTATATGGTTTCCATAATAAATTCTTGTAAGGGTTGGGTGCAATTAAGCGTTCACTTTCCTCTTCTTAGATTACCTTTGATTAGATGTATTATATGATATTATCATGAATCTCTGAATGCCTCTCACTCAGAATTGTAGTAGCACTGCTCATTATTCTTATTTTCAGCTGTGGAAAATGGGCTTCAACGTCCTGTCCTTCATGCAAGCTATTTATTTTCCTGCCTTTTAGAACAAATTATCTTGAAAGAGGACTTTGTTTTGTCAAGGTTTGTGTCTGTGCTGTCTCAAGGTTCTAATTTTGTGCTGTACGCTAGTTTTTTTTATAGATTGTTCTGTCAACCTGTCTTTAACATTAACTTGATCAGAGGCTTTTTGTATCAGTAAATGGTGGGTTTTTGTGTGGTTTATGCCATTTTGTTTACTTTCAGCTTCGCTCTAAAGCATTAGCATTGTTTTTCTATATTAGTTTTTTTCTGTATTGAATTGATAGAGACATTTTACAGATGCACAAGTGCACACTTTGACACAGGACATTCGAATACTGCACTCTTTATGTACTGACATCTGTGTTGTCACTGTAACTTACATTGTATCTTGAAAATGTGACCTGTGAATGTGCACAGTTACTGGTACTGCTCTCATGTGTTTTGTGGTTTTGTCTACCTTCTACTGCTGCTGTTTCTTGCAGATTCACATGATATTTCCTCCACCTGTTGTTTCATAAATAATGTATTATTCTTTCTTTCTTTCTTTCTTTCTTTATTTCAAGGATAGCCCCTTGAGATGTACCATCTCATTTTCGAGGGGGTCCTTACAATAATGACAAACAAAACAAGATGATAAAGAGTAAATATTAAAGGGATACTCCACTTTTTTTGGAAATAGGCTCATTTTACAACTCCCCCAGAGTTAAACTGTTGAGTTTTACCGTTTTTGAATCCATTCAGCCGATCTCCGGTTCTGGCGGTACCACTTTTAGCATAGCTTAGCATACATCATTGAAGTGGACAAGACCATTAGCATTTCTAAAAGAAAAATGACCAAAGAGTTTCGATATTTTAAATAGGCCACCTTCCGTCAACACAACGGAACTATTTTCAGGCGCTGCGTCATATCATTACGCCTGCTGCTCTCATGGTACGGCAGTGAAGTTTCTTGATTATTACGCAGGAATGAGAGTATAGTTCCTAGCCATATCAGCCTAGAAAATCGCAACTTTACATTTTCCGTCGGTCTTAGTGCACGATGTAACTACAGAAGAGTCAAGTTTTAAATAGGAAAAATATCGAAACTCTTTGGTCATTTTTTTTTTAGAAATGCTAATGGTCTTGTCCACTCCAATGATGTATGCTAAGCTATGCTAAAAGTGGTACCGCCAGAACCGGAGATCGGCTGAATGGATTCAAAAACGGTAAAACTCAACAGTTTAACTCTGGGGGAGTTGTAAAATGAGCCTATCTCCAAAAAAAGTGGAGTATCCCTTTAAAGATAATTCGAAACACATAAGTACAAAGACACACACACACTCACACACACACACTCACACACACACACTCACACACACTCCAACAATGCTCCCTGAAACTAGCCCCCCACCCCCTCACCAGCCAATAATGCACAGACTATGCACAGACAAGGTATGAAAAAAAAGGAGAAAAAAGAAGTATATATATATATATATATATATACATAAAAAATATAGAATATAAAAAATAATAACAATAATAATAATAATAAAAAAAAATAAAAAAAATAATAATAGATAAATAAATAAATCCCTTTACAAAAAATAGAGATAGACATTTGTACACATAAGCATACTATACACCCCTGCATGCACGAGTAAATACATCTGCCTGCATGCACGAGTAAAGTATACAATCCATATTTGTAATCAAATACACACATATATACAGTACACTGGACAGTGAGTAGTATGATACCTAAAACAGTTCAGAAACACGAGCAAAGTGTTTGAAATTGAGTAATTAAAGATGATTTAAAGATATAAAGAGAAGTGATCGACCTTAGTGAGGAAGGAAGGTGCCTTAAGTTGTATTGAGAGCTGAAGGGAATTAAAAGGTCTTTCAAATATGACGGGAAATTAAAATGAATACATTTAAAAATAAGTGTTAACCAGTGGAGTTGTCTTCTGGTCTTCGGCGTAGGCCAGTTCAATGACTCGTACATTAGACAGTGATGGGTTCTATAAGGACACCTGAGCACAAATCTAGAAAGACTATTATATAAAACATTAAGAGGACGGAGATTTGTTCCAGAGGCGTTACCATAGACCACATCAGCATAGTCCAGTATCGGGAATATTAATTGTGTTATAATTCTCTTACGTACTTCTAGTGAGAAGCAGTCAGCAGAACGATAAAGTGATTTCAGACAACCAAATATTTTCTTAGTAATCCAATTAATATGAGATTTAAAGGATAGCTGAGAATCAAGCCAGAGGCCTAGATATTTGAGTTCTTCAATTTTTTCTATTGTTGTTCCATTAAAAAAGCTAATCGACCAGTTACTTAACATCGAAGGATCAGATCGAGTGCAAAACAACATGCTATATGATTTTCTCTTATTCAAAAGGAGCTTGTTCGAGGAAAGCCATCCTTGAACCAAATTGAAATCAGATTGGAGAGAGTACTGAATTTGAGAAATATCAGAGCTAGAAAAGTATAATACAGTATCATCTGCATATAAATGAAATTGACAGTCAGAGTATTAAGTGTGCACTATTCAGAATTGAATCAAGAATGGCATTTAAAATCCAATTCAGTTACAGAATTTGAATCAAATTTGAATTGAGCCAGCAAACAGGATGTTGAATTACAATTTAAATTTGAATGTAAGGAAGTAGTAAGACATTCATCAGATAATTGATGACATTTTTTTATTCAACTAGAAAAGCAAAGATTGTCATGAATACTGGCTTTACAAAGCCTTGCTTTATAGTTTTTAAAATGAGTTTTAAAACGATGACTTTTTATAGGACTTACAGATACATGGATGGATGGATGGATGGATGAATGAATGGATGAATGGATGAATGGATGAATGGATGGATGGATGGATGGATGCCACCTATTATAAAAATGAGCATTTAGTTTATGCATGTCATATTGAATAAAAAAAAAATTTGTCGACCAGGGTGGAAGAACTTCCTGGCATGTATCGCCTGTTTCTTTGAATTACAATTCGTTAAGTTCCTCTTCCTGTCATTCCAGTTCACCTTGTAGAGTGTGGGCATATTAGAAGTGCACAATCTAAAGCTAGAACTAATATTTTATATATTTCATGAAAGAAAACATGTGGCAATATTACATTTAGTCACAACTGCAATCAATATGTCTCTCAACTTTAGTACTTCCCATCCAAACATAAACACATTCATGTACATATGATAGCAGCTCTTTATGTTTACTCTTCAATATACCTGCACCTGTTCAAGGAGAAAATCTCAATGATCGTGCATTAACCTCATTGAGCCCTGCTTAGTGTCTCATGAAAACGGTCTGGAACAGCGCACCGGAGATGAAAGACAAAGAATGAGAAAAGGAGATCAGCCTATCACTCCCTCAGACACTTGTCTGTCTCTTGCTCCCTCTCTTTACCCGTTTAGTCTCTTTTTCAGCTCAGCGCGGTCTGTGTAAAAGGATCCGGGAGGAGAAAAAAGAAAATTACTTTTGTTGGTGCTTGCACAACACTCATTTCCATCTTTCGCACTGAGGCTTCCAGACCCCGGGTCACTTCCAATTGTGTGTCTAATTGATTACTTCCCATGCAATTACGTTTGTGTCATACTCGATTTTTCACTGTTTGAGGCACAGGGGAGCGATCCTCCTTCTGAAGGACAACAGTTGCACTGCAGCAAATCTAGAATGTGGCTGTATTATTAATCTTTTGGCGCAGCTGTAGTGCAGTAATAACCAGTGACATAAACCACAAACGCAAGGTTACAGAGGTGGAAAGGACGGTGTCAATGACAGGACATGTTCTCCATGCATGGCATTGAGGAAAAACAGCATTAAAAGTGACAGTATTATGATTCTACTCATTTGCAACAACACAAACAAGTGCTTCTTTATTAGGTCTTGAAAGAGACAGTTGCCTTCTTCTTTTTTTCTTTCTTTTTTACATTTAACACTTGCATATTCTTTGTGCTTTTCACTTCTTAATTTTTTTAAGAAGTTTTCAAGCTCATTAATTAAAGCTTTTGGGAATTATGTAAGCTGTGAGAAAAGAATGTAATGAAATATTGATGTCTAACCACAGAAGGACTTTTAAAATTGCAATCATTAGAAAGATTTGACCCTTCTGCCCTCACAAAGGAAAGGAAAAGTGTGTGACGGTAATCAAAGCAGTTAAAGATGTGGGATTCATGACTTTTCATTGAGCCGTAAAACCTGCTGTGAGACTTATTCACTGCATAGATGCTCTTTTAGAAATGTATAACAACTCTATTAAATGTGCTTCTCTTTATAACTGCAGTGTGTTTGTATACAGAACACATACTTTCCTTTTCCATGGAAATGAAAGGATGACAGAACTGCTGAGGAGAAACAAAGCACTGGGAAGTGGAGTAGAGAAATGGAAGAATCCCTTTTAAAAGTTGTCTGCATTTAAAGCCTGTAATGTGAATTGGGAAGAGAGAAAAAAAGAAAAGCTGTAATTACACAGAGATCAAATAGAGAGTGTGGAGCTAGTGCTAATACCCACTCGCCCACCCCAATCAATGGAGATACCAGGCCCATTAATAATGAATCTGGTGTCATCATTAAGAATCTGAATGATTAAACATATCTCCTGGCTTCAAACACTTTTCACAGTAAAAAAAAAGAAAAAAGAAAGGGCTCACACATACATAAAGGAATAATGATATGAAACATACCAAGCCTGCAGATTTCCATGGTATTGTATAGTCTGTCATTCACAAAGTGCAGGGAATAAGCATTTTGAAGTTTTTAATGTTGAATGACTTGTTACTGTCTCAGCTTAGTGTGTAGAGACAAACAATTCAAGGGCTCTGTGGCACTTTCAAAACATTGATCTGTGTGTTTAAGCACCTAGCATCTAAACTTCTGCTTCAATCAATGGTGTAAAAATGGATAGTTCAAACTAAAACATGAGGGTGAGTAAATGAATGCCGACTATTCGTGTTGTTCCAAACCTGCATGCAATTATTTCGTCTGTGAAACTTGAGATTTTTGTTTAAAAATAAGTAACAAGTCATTCAACATTAAAAACTTCAAAATGCTTTCATCTGCCAATTAGACCGTAGTATTATGTTCTGTTTAATTCTTGTTAATATATTTAAATGAATTCTACAGAATTCCAAGATTTTCCCCCATAATCCATGCAGTAAATGTACAAAAGTGTGCAGAATAACTGGAATAACTTGAATAACTTTCCTCTTTGGATACAATGAGGGATTGAACCTAACGTAAATCCAACATCATGACAACTGCCAGTTATTCTAATGTGTGTATAGCTTTTAATGGCCTCATAGTTAATTCAATTGCATGAACCATCCAGAGAAAACGGCCAATTAACATCATTGTGTTCTGTGTACTGTAAAAAGAAAGGGGAGCACATCACAGAGCAGTTATATAATCTGAGGCAGGTGGAAAAATATTAGTGTAGAACAAGCATTGAAAGAAGAGAAATTGATTTATCTTTTACAGTTTGATGATGGGAGATATTGAGATTTGTTTGTTTATTAATGAATGCAACAGGTTAGTAAAGATCGCTATTGTTTGACCACACTAGAAATAGTTCACCCCAAAATGACATTTTGTCATCATTTACATCATTCACTCTCACGAAACCCTGTATTGTTTTATTACTTATATAAATGAATGCATCAAAGACAGTTTGAACTGCTTTTTCCCCCTATTCACTGAAAGTGGATGGTGATTTATTCTGCCAATCAGGACAGAGAACAAAAAAAAAAAACAACGTCATTATAAGTTGTCTGAAAATCTGTGAGAAACAGACTGAAATTGAAGATATTATTCTTGGATAATCTTCCGTTCTGTAGTGCTCTTAAATGTCATTTGTAAATAAAAAAAATAAAAAGTAAGTATTAATAAGGTTTAGAATATATATTTTTTATACGTTTTATTAAACTTTGATGGTGCCTGTTTAAATCTTCACCCATTTTCATTGTATGGAAAACAGAAGCTCAAACATTGTGCCTTAATATCCCCTTTTGCATTTGACCAAAGAAAGAGATAGAGGTTATTACAAATGTAATTATGTTAAGTTAAATAAAAGTGCCAATGATGACTTTTTAAGCCTTTATTATGTCATTTTGTGCTAACTTTGTCGCTTTACTTCATCATTAGTGGAAGGACATGTTCAACTGACAGAAATATAAGTGTAACAATAACATTATACCTGTTTTAGTGTTTTAGCGTGTTGCTGCTAGTCGACAGCTTGCTCCTGTGTTAAGAAAGCATTGACATACACACGTTTTAGCTTCCCCCATTTGTCTCCATTACCCGTAAGCCTCTGCTAATGGAGTCAAAGAGTCTCTAGGGTGTTGTTAGCACCTGACTTTACCATTTGATTCGAGCCTTTGTAAAATCAGTCATTACGCTCCAGCCCGAACACAGACTCGTGCGAGCTTTTTGACACAAATAGAGCTGTTCCATGACCCAGAGCTGTACATCACGATAATACTAAATGACTCCGTACACTTATGCCTTTGATTATATGCGTGCGCCGCTTTGAGTGCAAGCAAACGCTCACAGTCAAGAGAAAAGAGGAGCAAAAAACAGGGTTAAAAAAAAAAGTAGAGCGGCTGTGGATGTTGAATAATTCAGAACATGGCAGCACATGGGGCTTCAGGGCCAGCCGGAGTGCAGGAACTCCAGCCACTGATGAGCAGTGTGCCCGCACCTCACCTTTGTCCTGCACACACACACACATACACAGACACAATGTGTATCAGCAGCACTCAGATAGCTGCAAACTCTGCTCGCCTGTCCATTTCAAACCGTTTCAGATATCAGACTTGGGCCTCATTAAAAGTTAATGTGAGGCGTGCAAAGAATTTTGATGCCAATTAATAATCAAAACAGTTTCCTCTATAGCCCTGCAGCGTTATTTCAGAGTCAAAAACCAGGCCATTCGACACAATGCAACCAAAGCAAAGACTGTGGGGTGCATGAAGCAGGAAAAGACATAAAAAAGTCACCCAACAGACCTGATCAGTTTGAGTCGGTGGGCGTAGCAGGTTTCCTGGCAGGTGTGTAACGCCGTCGTGGATGTTTGAACAGTGCTGTGTTGTGCTCGCCAGCTGTTCTGGCTGGGTTGCACAGTGTATGCCAGCCAAAACCTGTGTCATTGGCATCAATAGCATGCAGAGCAGAGTCCAAACACAGCCAGACACGTCTATACGTACAAAAACACTTACGCTTTCAAGTGATACAGGCACTACAGACTGATAAAAAGGCATCTCCACCTCCGCTAGTCCTCCTGTTCTTGATGTCGCCTCAAATTTGGCGTTGTTTCATCAAGCCCGCAGCAGGAAACGTTAATGAAACATTTAAGAGTGGTAAGTCAATTGCCTCTCCTGACAATCACAGAACACTTATTTCAGGGGGAGTGTGAAAGAATCGTTGTTCTGCTGAAACTGTGGGTTGTGGTTTGCTTACACGATCGATAGATCAGATGGAGACGGTAGACTTGTGTAGCCAGACTATTGTCATGAAGTCTAATCCACATTGCAGCTTCTTTTTCATTTAGACAGGAAGAGACTGGCATATAAAAGTTTATTTTTTTATAAACTGCATATGTTTAGGAGCAGGTTAATCGTACACTTTATTAGGTACACTTCGCTAGTATCGGGTTGGACCTTCAGAAATGCCTTAATTATTTGTGGCATAGATTCAACAAGGTGCTGGAAACATTCCTCAGGTATTTTGGCATATTGACATGATAGCATCTCGCAGTTCCTGCAGATTTGTCAGCAACATCTATGATGCGAATCTCTTACTTGCTCCTGATTGGCTAGTGAGTCGTAAGTAAGGAGCAGGTGAGCGTAACTGGGAGACCTGACCACCATGGAGTCATGGCACATCAGACGATACCACCAAACATGCCCAGTGACATAGAAAACACCAAAAGGAGCTAGAGACGCAGAAAGCAGCTGGTGTGCATCTGGAGTGGTAAATCGAGTGTGCGCCTGCTCTTGTGTTTCAGCTAAACTGGCACAGCGAGATGGTTGCTGCAGCATACCCGTCTCCCTCTGTGGCTTAATAATTAATGTATTTATTTTTTGCATAGTGGCTCACAGGGACGAGGCTCAGGGGCTCTACTGAATGCAGTGGAGGGTAATAGGACATGAATAGCCCCTGCTGTCGCTGCTACGGCCGCCCTGACAAGCGCTCGAGCTGCTCAGGTGGGGTCTGCCATGCGGATGAATGCATGATGCTAAATATACCCCAAACTCCTCCCTCACTTCCCCACCTGGACTTTAGTTTACTTTCAGCGCACATCTGAAATCACTTTTCTAAATACAGAGCATTTCCTCATCCAGCCCTCTTGCATCACTTTGCAGCACTGTGCATGAACTCATTTATAATGTGTTACACAAGGTATTTTGTGTCATATCAAGTTTGGTAGCAGAACAAAGTTTAGCCCTAGAAAAGTGTTGAAGTCAAAATTGGGGTTTAAATTCACTTTAACTTGGGGATTTAATGATTCTTGTATAACAATTCTAAGTAAGGATTCTTTCTATTATTTAGTAAGTTTGAGAATAGACATGTTATTATAAAATTCTGATATAAAATAAGATATAACAACAGCTCTAATGCTTATAATTTATTTAATTTCTTTATTACAGCGTTTTTGTCATTTTAGGAAGAATGCAGACACCCCAGAGCTGTTAATGTTTAAAACTGTTAACTGTTTTAAATGCAAAGGGTGGTCACACCAAATACTGATTTGATTTAGGTAATAGAAATTAATTGATAAACAACAAATATTTCTGACTTTTGTATATTTAAGTATATTCTCTCTCTGTGTGTGTGTGTGTGTGTGTGTGCGTGTGTGTGTTTAAGAGAATTTCTATTTTTATATGTAGATTTAAATTGCCTTTCACGCTGTTATGAGATTTAGAGGTTGGGTTCAAAGACGTTCCTGGCTTCCACTGCAGTCTAACAGGGGAATGCTGACCTTTCCCTGAGGTTAAGATAGGTCACAGTACAGTCATCTGTATGCAGGTGCTCTTCTGTTTGAGTTTTTCCTCTCTCTCTCTCTCTCTCTCTCTCTCTCTCTCTCTCTCTCTCTCTCTCTCTCTCTCTCTCTCTCTCTCTCTCTCTCTCTCTCTCTCTCTCTCTCTCTCTCTCTCTCTCTCTCTCTCTCCTCTCTCCCTCTTTCTCTCTCTCTCTCTCTCTCTCTCTCTGTGGAGCTCCCGGGTACAGAGCTCATTGGAGTGCTGGTGTGGGGTGAACCGAGTCCTGCTCTGATATCTGATGTGTCACTCAGTCAGAAGCCACACTTGGCCTCCTCTCTCTGCCTATGTTTTTCATTGTGTTTTTTATTTTTATTGAAGCATTCATTTAAGCTCTCTTGTGCTCTCTGATTGAGCCATTGTTGTCACGGTTTATAAATTCATTGGCTCCTTCTAGTCTCGTGTTTCTGTTGTTTAATGTGTGGGTGTGTGTGAGTGGGCGGCTCCTCTATGATCAGGAAGATCAGCGATCCAGCTGATCGCAATCATCTCCCCAGCTGCTGCCTATCTTCTCACCTTTAAATACTCACCGAACTTTCCTCTCATTGTCAGATCGTTGTTTGATGTTCCTCGTGTGTGATCCTGTTCCCGTCATCGTCTTGTCCTGTTTCCAGTCTGGTTCCACGGTTCGTCTCACGTCTGGATATTGTCACTCTGCACCACGGCACTTCACTCGGGATTACTGACCATCTTGTCCCTGCGTCACCAGCTTGTTGTGTGTGATCTCTGACTTTTCCTGTGTGAACATTAAACGAGTTTTACTTGCACTTTTGCTTCCGCATCTTCTATCGTGATAGAACGATCTGACCAGCGATGGAAGCAGCAGGTGAATCGCCGACGTTGGATGATTTCGTCCAGTCCAGTCTTCAGCGTATGGAGAATCAAGAGAGGAACCTGAATGATACGGCGCGCGCCGTGCAGGCGTTGGTGACGCAGGTGTCCGAGCTCACCCAGCAAATACAACAGCTACGAGCTCCCACTGCGCCACCCACACCAGCCGTTCCCCCCGGACCATCAGAGAGCGCATCCCAGTCAGAGCCTCGACTACCAGTCCCGCAACCCTATGACGGTGAGCCCAGCTATTGTAGAGCATTTCTGAACCGTTGTTCTATGCACTTCTCGTTGCAGCCTCGGACTTTCTCACACGAACCTGCCAAGGTGGCATTCGTGCTGACCCTGCTGACTGGGAAAGCCGCTCTCTGGGGAACGGCTGTGTGGGAGAACCAGGATCCGTGCTGCGCCTTGTTCCTGACACTCGCCGCCGAGATGAGAAGAGTATTCGACCGCGCGGTCGCGGGGAGAGAGGCAGCTAGAATGCTCGCTGAGCTGAAACAGGAGGAGAGATCGGTATCTGATTACTCAATTCAGTTCAGGACCCTGGCGGCGGAGTGTCAGTGGAACGAGGAGGCGCAGTGGGACATGTTCCTGCATGGGCTGGCTGACCGCGTTCAAAGGGAGATCTACGCCCTGGACCTGCCCCCGTCTTTGAATGGACTTGTGGACCTGGCGCTTCGAGTAGACGCACGACTGACCAGAAGCGAACGTCGGACTCTACACAGCCGGGTTCCGGAGGGTACTGAGAGCCAGCGGTCCAGCGGCGGGAACGCGGTCAGCCCTACCTACGATCACGAGCCCATGCAGGTGGGGCGAGCTCGGCTTTCCCGGGAGGAGAAGGAGAGGCGGAGATCCCAAGGCCTTTGCCTTTACTGCGGGGCCGCGGGACACTTTGCATATAGTTGTCCGGTAAAAGGCCAAGCCCGGCAGTAAGCATGAGGCTACTGTCGGGTGGGATCTCCGCCGAGAAGACCTCATCAACATCTACGCTCCTCCCGGTAAGACTAAGATGGTCAGTACACAAGCAGGACTGTCAAGCACTGGTGGATTCAGGGGCAGAAGGTAACTTTATGGACCATTCATTTGCACGTAAATTCCAGATTCCCCTTTTCCCTCTCACCAGTAGGATATCTGTACATGCACTCAACGGTCAAGACCTTCCCACCATCTCCCTCATCACCGGACCAGTCGCACTTACCACTTCAGGCAACCACACCGAGACACTTTCCTTCTACATATTGGACTCCCCACTCGCACCTGTTGTCTTAGGACACCCCTGGCTCCTCAAACATAACCCAAGAATTGACTGGCAGCAGAAATCTGTGATGGAGTGGAGTAGTAAATGTTCTGAGTCCTGTCTGGTGTCTGCTTGTTCGTCTGTTGTTGTTTCTACGTTTCAGGAGGAGGCAGTGGATTTATCTAACGTGCCCGCGGAGTACCTAGACCTGAAGGAGGTGTTCAGTAAGTCTCGCGCTGCTTCTCTCCCTCCGCATCGTCCCTATGACTGTGCTATAGAGTTATTGTCAGGTAAGTCTCCGCCTAAAGGCAAGTTATATTCGCTCTCTGTTCCAGAGAGGGAGGCTATGGAGAAATATATTTCTGATTCTCTAGCAACGAAGTTTATCCGCCCTTCCTCTTCTCCAGCGGGGGCGGGGTTCTTTTTTGTGGGGAAGAAGGATGGATCACTGCGACCTTGCATTAATTACCGAGGGTTGAACAGCATCACGGTAAAGAATACCTATCCTTTGCCGTTGATGTCTTCAGCTTTCGAGAGGTTGCAGGGAGCATCGATCTTCACTAAATTGGACTTAAGAAACGCTTATCATTTGGTTCGCATCAGGGAGGGGGATGAATGGAAGACTGCTTTTAACACCCCTAGGGGGCACTTTGAATACTTGGTCATGCCGTTTGGGTTGTCCAACTCCCCAGCAGTCTTCCAGGCACTCGTCAACGACGTGCTGAGAGATATGGTTGACCAGTTCATATATGTTTACCTGGATGACATATTGATTTTTTCATCTTCTCTCCAGGAACACGTTCAGCACGTCCGACGAGTGCTTCAGAGGTTGCTAGAGAATGGGCTTTTTGTCAAGGCGGAGAAATGCGTTTTTCATGCACAGTCTGTTCCGTTTTTAGGATTCATTGTGTCGACTGAGGGAATTCGCATGGATCCTGAGAAGGTTAAGGCTGTGGTGGATTGGCCAAGTCCAGAATCCCGTAAGGCCCTACAGAGGTTTCTGGGGTTCGCCAATTTTTACCGGCGGTTTATTCGCAATTTCAGCCAACTAGCCGCTCCTCTGACCGCCTTGACCTCCCCCAGAACTACGTACAGGTGGTCAGACGCTGCTGAGGCAGCGTTTGCCAAACTGAAAAGTCGCTTCGTTTCGGCTCCCATCCTCATCGCCCCTGATACATCACGTCAGTTCGTGGTGGAGGTCGATGCGTCAGAGGTGGGGGTAGGTGCAGTGATTTCCCAGCGTTCTCCCACAGACGATAGGATGCATCCGTGCGCGTTTTTGTCACATCGATTATCCCCTGCCGAACGTAATTATGACATTGGTAACCGAGAGTTGTTGGCAGTCAAGTTAGCGTTGGAGGAATGGCGTCACTGGTTAGAAGGGTCAGGGGTACCTTTTATCGTCTGGACTGATCATAAGAATTTGGAATACATCAGAACTGCTAAAAGATTGAACTCCAGGCAGGCTCGGTGGGCACTTTTTTTCGGACGTTTTGACTTTACTCTCTCGTACCGCCCGGGTTCTAAGAACATCAAACCCGATTCTTTGTCGCGCATTTTTGATCGCTCCGAACGCCCGTCTACTCCTGAGTGCATTTTGCCGGAGAATCTATTCATCTCCACACTCGTATGGGAGGTCGAATCGAGGGTCAGAACGGCCCTAGAAGGGGTAACGCCTCCGCCCGGTGGCCCACCGAATCGTTTATTTGTGCCAGAGGGATTACGGTCTGACGTTATTCAGTGGGGTCATTGCTCCAACGTGGCTTGTCATCCAGGAGTTAATCGCACTAGTTTTTTAGTCAAGCAACGGTTCTGGTGGCCACTTATGGCTCGTGACATTCACAGTTTTGTTTTGGCTTGCTCGGTTTGTGCCACTGGTAAGACTTCCAATCGACCCCCAGATGGGTTACTTCAACCGCTGCCTGTCCCTTCGAGACCCTGGTCCCATATCGCGCTAGATTTTATCACCGCCCTCCCACCCTCCCAGGGTAACACGGTTGTTTTAACTGTGGTGGACCGATTCTCAAAGGCGGCACACTTTATTCCCTTACCCAAATTGCCCTCAGCTAAGGAGACAGCGTTGACAGTCGTTGATCACGTCTTTCGCTTACATGGCCTCCCGATAGACGTGGTCTCCGACAGAGGACCCCAGTTTGTGTCCAAATTTTGGCGAGAGTTTTGTAGGTTACTGGGAGCGACTGTTAGTCTGTCCTCAGGGTTTCATCCCCAGAGCAATGGCCAAACCGAGAGAGCCAACCAGGATTTGGAAAGGGTGTTGCGATGTTTGGTTTCCAAGAACCCTTCCTCATGGAGTCAACAACTGTCTATGGTGGAGTACGCCCACAACACATTACCAGTGTCATCCACGGGTCTATCTCCGTTTGAATGTAGTTTAGGGTACCAGCCACCAATTTTTCCCAGTCTGGAGTCCGAGGTCGCGGTTCCCTCCGCTCACGCTTTCATCCAGAGGTGTCACCGCACATGGACTAGAGCCCGTGAGACTCTACTCCAGGTGGGGGCGCGCACCAAGGCCAAGGCCGATCGCCACCGGTCGAAGCCTCCCGTATACGTCGTCGGTCAAAAAGTGTGGCTTTCTACTAAGAACATTCCTCTCCGCTCCGTCTCGAATAAACTTGCTCCCAAATTTATTGGCCCGTTTACTGTCACCAAAATCATTAGTCCGGTGGCAGTCCGCCTCAACTTGCCTCCAGTGTACAGGAGGATTCATCCCGTCTTTCATGTTTCTAAAATTAAACCCGTGTTTCACTCTCACATTAATCCGCCAGTCCCGGTTCCTCCACCGCCGCGTCTCGTAGAAGGGGAACCCACTTATTCGGTCAACCGTATTCTGGATTCTAGGCGGAGGGGACGCGGATTCCAGTACTTGGTGGACTGGGAAGGTTACGGTCCGGAGGAGAGAAGTTGGGTACCTGCTAGAGACATCCTGGATCACTCCCTTATTGATGATTACAATCGACAGGTAGGGGAGCCTGGGACCGCCAGGAGGCGTTCCTAGGGAAGGGGGTACTGTCACGGTTTATAAATTCATTGGCTCCTTCTAGTCTCGTGTTTCTGTTGTTTAATGTGTGGGTGTGTGTGAGTGGGCGGCTCCTCTCTGATCAGGAAGATCAGCGATCCAGCTGATCGCAATCATCTCCCCAGCTGCTGCCTATCTTCTCACCTTTAAATACTCACCGAACTTTCCTCTCATTGTCAGATCGTTGTTTGATGTTCCTCGTGTGTGATCCTGTTCCCGTCATCGTCTTGTCCTGTTTCCAGTCTGGTTCCACGGTTCGTCTCACGTCTGGATAACGTCACTCTGCACCACGGCACTTCACTCGGGATTACTGACCATCTTGTCCCTGCGTCACCAGCTTGTTGTGTGTGATCTCTGACTTTTCCTGTGTGAACATTAAACGAGTTTTACTTGCACTTTTGCTTCCGCATCTTCTATCGTGATAATTGTGCAGTTAAAGAGGCATTTTGCTCTGCCCAAGGAAAGAGAGAATGGATCTTTGAATTACTATTCAATGCTAACAACAGCTTTCACCATAGCAGAACTCTCAAAAATATTACATTATGACATAGTCTTTGACTGAAAAAGTGTTATTATATTAGCCTATATTAATTATATTATATTATATATTAATATAACACATAGAACACATAGAAATATATTATGGAGACTATGTAATGTTATCCCCCATTACTGCTACTAAAATCATATTCAGGCACTCGGCACTGCTTTCTCTTTTAAAATCGTTCATCACAGTGTTGACCCGAAGTAACTGCATTCAAATCCTCTCAGAGGAGATAGCTGGCCGAATACACATGCCGTGTACAGTTTAGGACGGTGGTCTTAATCTGTGTTTTTACTGTATGTTCAAACCATTTCTGTATGTTCCCTTTCCTATAGCCCTGCGTTTTAGAGATCTATTCCCACAAGTGTGCCACTACATAGTGATTTAACAAGCTTACCTATCTGACCCAGATATGTAACACGAAAGGTTATTTCTGTTACTAGAAATAAGAGAGGGAAAGTCTTGCCCTCTCTTATCCCTTTGACCTCTCACATTTATACCGCTATTCATGTTCTATTCTTTTCCCAGATAAATAAGCAGATGCTCCCTGCCCTAGATAATTCCATAAGCCTTTAATCTTAGCCATTTTTCATAAAGATTCACCGGAAACAATTGGGCAGGGGATAACAAAATTTAATCAGCCTGCTTTAAACGCAATTACCACCCTGAGGAAGTCGGGAGGGCAGGGAGGAGTGTAAGTAAAGACCACTGTCTGAAACTGTCATCCATCCTGTTTATATACAGTATACTGAATCTATATGTATTGAGCCGACCAGCCTTGAACCCTGATATACCTTGTAACCCAACAAACAACTCAAAATAAGACTGGGTTCAAATTCTTCTGCTTTTAACTGTTCATAAAAAGATGTTATAGCGTATTGCGAGCATCTGTCACTGCTTTTAAACCACTAGTCCAGCACAGCACACTTTTCCACTCAGCATTCAATATACTTTCAATTCTCTCTTTATTGCTTGTATATCATACCGTCACTGTGACAATTCCCTTATAACATTTGCCAATAAAAAATGCCTTCCTGTAGACAGAAAGGGTGTCCTATATTGCACCAATTCTTTTATCAACCTTGGTTGGATTTGAAAAGGATTTATTTCAATGCAGCTCTTGCCTGTTATTTACTGCCTTTGTCATTGGTTTTTCAAGAGTTGTTATCGAGTTGGACTTTGTCCCTCTGTAGCCTGGGCAAAAAAAAAAAAAAAATGATGCATTGAGCGCTACAAGAGGGTCCTTGGTTCAGATAAATTCCAGACAGACACATGTTACCAGTAGAACACATGTTCTGTCAGTGCCGATCACATATGGGCCATCAGTAGGCTCCCATGATGCTTTGCCTGCCGTGGCCACTCATGCTTGAATGTCAACAGTGTCTCGTTAAAAGTGCATTTGCTCGCAGCCAGCACGGCACGAATGCCTGCCGAACTACTCCCGCACAGGTTCGCGCCTTCCCCCTTTCTCTCTCCCCAACGCCTGCAGCATCAACTCCTCATAAATGCTTTTATGTAGTTAAATTAAAGCCGTTGTTCTTTTCAGGTCAGTAGTTAAATACATAAAAGTGCAATTAAATTCAAATAGAGTCTGTCTGTGTTTTATTCCTAGTTTGCCACCCCTGTTCCTCTAGATTTATGTGAGTGGCTCTTTTGCTCTGACCTTGGCTGAGGTGTTCATGGAAAGCCCATCATTGAAGTTTCTTATTATCTTAGCTAAATGACGAGCAGTGGTTCACACTGTGGCTTTATACACTACCATTTGAATGTTTGGGTTTAGTAAGACTTTTTTATATCATAGCAAGGATACATACAATTGATTAAAAGTGACAGTAAAGGGAAATGTATAATGTCCCAAAACAAATCTATTTCAAATAAATGCTGTGCTTTTGCACTTTCTACTTATTAATATTCCTAAAAGAATCCAGAAAAAAATGCATCACGGTTTCCACACAATTATTAAGCAGCACAACTGTTTTCAACATTGATAATAAAAGTAAATGTTACTTGAGCACCCAATGAGCATATTAGAACACTTTCTGATTTCTGAAGGATTATGTGACACTGAAGACTGGAGTAATGTTAAAATAATAATTACAATATATTAAAATAGAAAACAGTTATTTTAAATTGTAATACTTTTTCACTGTATTATTGTTTTTTACTACATTTTTGATCATGGGACCAGATTTAGTAGCAGCCTATGCCAGCACAAAACCTCTTTCGCCGTTAAAAAACTACTATCAGGATTTACTAAAGACACGTGGTGAAAAATTAGCGCTGAAAAGGCGTGGACATAGTTATTTTTGCGGCTGACATTATTGCATATGCATTTGTAGGAGTTTCCCTTCAGATGCAAAATTTATGGAAGTAAAATATTTCAATGAATCACGCTAGGTGTAGGATTCCAATAGGATTCAGAAGGTAGAACAAATCATAACGAGCTGTAAGTGACTTTTTTTTGTGAAATAACACACAGAAGATGTCCCTACTACCTGACAGACACCACCGAAGTCAATCTGTCAGGTAGTAAGAACATTTCAGGTAGTTGTCTCTGTCAGTCCTAGACGCAATAAGCCACAAAAAAGAGCACAGAGTGCTATCATTTATCCAGAAGAGTTTGAGGTGTTCTCTGCCTGCTTTTCAGTCATTTCTGTGTCGGCCAGACTCTAACGGACACATGGAAGGAGTTACTTGCGTTTTTCCCCCTCAAATTGGACACAGAGGGACACTCGATCTTCAAATATCCGGTGTAAGAGATGTAAGATATTCTCTGTCTCTCTCTTAGGTCTTGTTTAGCACTTAGGCCGTGGTTTTAGCGCTCTCAGTCTCACAAAAGAAAAAAGAAAGTATAAAAGTTATCACCCTCAACAGTGAAAAGAACAATAATGTTGAGTTAAACTACGATTAAAACGCAAAGTGTTTATTTTTCTCACAAAAGTCCTAGTGTGTTTGGGTTCCCCTTATTGGAAAGAAAAATCACTCTGTTCCCTCGTTGCATTTTTTACCCAGACAGCATCTCCTTGGTAACGCGTCTGGAGAGGCTGGGCTGTGTGGTTGCAGAGCCTCACATTGATGGATGGTGCAGAAGATCACCTATTTGTACAGTGGCGGCAGGGGAAGTTGGCACAGTCTGGCATATCATTCCTCATAAGCCCTGCCAGGCGCGATCCCTCTGTGCCACACGCAGAGCCAGACTGCTGGCAGTGACTGGCGTAAGGCCGCGGTGATGTTGGCACTCTGTGATGAATAGGCAGCCACATCTATGCCCGACTGACTTGATCATCTTATAGAGGAAGTGTGAATGAACTATTGGATTAGGACTCTGTGATTGTTAAAAGGAGAAGCTTGACTAGTGTTGATCTTCGAGTTAAGCTGATGAAAGGCCCTGCGTACTATTACAACACTGGTTCCAATATGATGTCCATGCCATGTCCATTTAGTTAAACGAAACTGATTGTCTTAAGCCCAGAGAAATCATTATGTTCTGCAAGTTTGTGTTCTGCAAAATCTCACGAGTTGCCTATGAGGCAGCGTCTTTAGTCATCATAGGCACTTTCTTGAAGTTAAAGGGATAGTTCACTTTGAAATACATTTTTGATATGTTTCAGCTTACCTCAAGGGCATCCAAGATGTAGGTGTCTTTGTTTCTGCAGTAATTTCAATTTTTATATTTTTAGGTCAAACCGTTCTTGTCTGTCAGTCATATAATGCAGGTCTATGGTCACCACCTCAAAGAGCATGCACAGAGAAGTCCAAATTAAACATGATTTAATGACTCGTAAATGTAAGTACACATTGATGGCCTAAGACACGAAACGAGCGGTTTGTGTGAGAAAACGAACAGTTTTTATATCGTTTTTACCTCTTGTAACCACAGCCACGTCCAAGTGATCTGAGGGGGCGGGCGCTTCGGTCTGCGCGTTACTAGAGGTAAAAACGATATAAATACTGTTCGTTTTCTCACACAAACCGCTCGTTTCGTGTCATAGGCCATCAATGTGTACTTACATTTACGAGTCATTAAATCATGTTTAATTTGGACTTCTCTGTGCATGTTCTTTGAGGTGGTGACCATAGACCTGCATTATATGACTGACAGACAAGAACGGTTTGACCTAAAATTATCAAAATTGAAACTACTGCGGAAACAAAGACACCTACATCTTGGATGCCCTTGAGGTAAGCTAAAACATATAAAAAATTAATTTCAAAGTGAACTATCCCTTTAAGAGATCTTTTTTTTTATCCAAAATATCTTCTTTTAGCCAAATTCTAACAGAGTATCCCATTTATCTTCAGCAGCGAAGACATTCGCATACTGCAATGCTAAATTCCTCCCGAATAACTACTAAGAACTTCTATATACAGGTTCATTATTAATGTGAATAATACATAATGTATAATAATTAACTCTAAAGTGAAGATCATGTTAACCCAATAGTAATGACTCAAGTCTTACCAAATCTTTCAGAAAGAAGATTTTCACATTTTTAGGATCCATATACCAAAGTGAAAAGCATGATAACTCCATGAAATTGACTGAAGTCATTGTAAACTTTTAAGATTTTTGTAAGGTTTTGGATAGTAATGACTTAAGTGTTGCTACATCCGTCTAAAGGAATTACTAATTATTTGAACCAGTATTCTACTGTGAAGAAAATGGTAATGACTCAAGTGTTACCAAATCCATCAGAAGGAACCGTGTGTGTGTGTGTGTGTGTACAGAACCAACTAGTCAAACACTCATTCAAATGAAACCAGCTGTCATCGCTGCAAAGAGAAACGCTTAACTGAACCCAGCGCCAGTGCTGGCATATAGACTGGCAGTGTGTGTGTGTGTGTGCGCGCTCTCCTACCCCTCCAGCTGTGTGTCCTTTGATACAGGTAACTTGCCTGCCAATCTGTGCCAACTGAGAAACTGAGTTTAGGCTGATAATGTGCCCCATTTTTCCAGATTTATCACAAATATGTTCCTTCAGGTTTCATGTTTATGTTGTAAGGGTTTAACAAATGTAAATATTAAATGTAAATCTCAAATGTACATGAAAGTATTAAACATAAACATAGAATATGAATATAAATATAAAATCAGAATAATACATCTAAATCTATAACTTAATGTGTAACAGTTAAGCACATGTTCAAAAAGGTTCAAGGTAAGCACAACAGGAAATGTCATAGCCTGTGTAGGATGCTTTGAATGTTGTCTTTGAGAATGATGAACCTTTGAGTAAGAAGTTAGATGAACTGGTGCAACTAGCTTTAGCAGCAACATCTGGTGTATGATGCTTGCATGTAAACACACACTATTATCTGCTTTAGTGTTTAGTTTTATTTTGTATGGTCAGTGTTTTTATGATATGATAGTATAATTGGTGCTGACTGAGCCTACGTATGTAGTCTTCAATTGTGGACTCTCTTCCCCAAGGTGTTCTTATCTGATGTACACACTAAGGTTCAGTGAAGCTGGAGCGAAATCATCTGTAGAGAGAGAACAACAGCTTTCCGGCCCTCCATCAACCGGTTGGGCCGTCTGAGGACCCCTGCTGAGTTCTGCCATTGCATTTATTTGTTTTTTTTCTGATTCTTGCCTCTAGGAGAGCTCAAGACATTTGCGTTCAGCCCTCCCAGCACGTCAGACGCAGAGAACGCTAAAATTAATTTATCCATTGAGCGACAGGTTTCTCAATGCCCTGTAGAGATTCACAATAACACCTTCTCCAATCATCCATGGAGTACAGTTTAATCAAGCTTTTGTTAGGCTATTATCAGTTTCAGATGGCCCGTGGTTATATGAATATGTCTCATCTGTTCTACTGCCACACAGCTAATCTCCTGTTGCCGTGAAAGAGAAATCCATTGCAGTAAATAATGCAAATCTGTTATAAGCTCTCCAGTGTTTTTGTCCACGCAAGTGAGGATTACTCCAGACACGTTAAGATCATAATGTTCACTGTCGTCTGGTGTGCCCAAACAGAGACGTCTCACCCGTGAACGCACGGGGAGGGGACCAACAGATTGATTCCTCTCCATCCGGTGATCCGTGTGAAACAGTATGATGCATATTAGGGCAAAGGATTGAGAAGTGTCTCCCTGCAGATGAAATATGAAATTAGAAATCTGTTAGCGCTGCTGTCCAGAATGTCAGAGCTCCAAATCCAGGATGGATCTGATTTTGATATTGTCGGGGAATGTAATAATTTCCTTCCCTCTGTTTTTGTCTGCTGGGAGTAGACATCTCTCAAAGGAGCGGAAGGAAGTGGGGGGGGGGGGGGGGATACAATGAAGAGGGGGACAAATAAAATTAAAACAGATTAGGGTTATTAATAATAGCAGCAAGAGTCAAATTTGTCTGGCCTCTTTGTTAAAAGGATAGTTAATCTCAAAATAAAATAAAAATATGCCGTTATTTATTCACCCAAATGTCATTCCAAACCTGTATGAGTTACAGTACTTTCTTCTTTGGATCATCAAAGGAGACATTTTGAAAAAATATTTTACAATGAATTGGGACTGAAGCTTTCAATCTCCAAAAAGGATGCAAGCACACCATAAAAATATCATAAAATACGTCTATTTGACTCATAAGTTGTTCTATATCAAACAATAGCTTTGTGTGATACACAGACAGGGAAGGATTTACCTCATATTGCGACATAGGTAAAAGACAAAAGGTTTGGAATGACATTAGAGTGAGTAAATAATGACAGAATTTCATTTTTGAGTGCACTGTCCCTTTAAAGCACCAGTCTGACTGTGGATTCCAGGCTGACTAACCAGGCCAGTCAAAAACACCAGAGGGTCAAAAAGTGACATTGTGTGAAGAAATCAAATTATTTTATACATTATCTTTGTTCTTGGGAGAGCCTAACCTTGCTATATTCCACGTGAAGTAAGATAGTGATGAGGTCACCTTCACTGGAACGATTCGCTCAGAGGTGTCCGCTGACATAATTCATTACAGACTGATTGGTGTTTTATTGTTGCTGTCTGTGTTTTAACAGAAATTCTGAATGGAGGGGTGTACGTGGACCAGAACAAGTTCCTGTGTCATGCCGATACCATCCACTGGCAGGATATAGTGAAGAACGCCCGCTCTGATCACCTGGTTGTGCCGTCTAATAGCAGCAGCTCCTGTGAGTACTGACCAATTAGAGCATGAGGTGCAAAAATTAATTGTTACTAAACCACTGTTCAAAAGTTTGGGGTCAGTGTGATTTTTGAAAGAATACTTTTTTAATGAACATTTTTAAAATGTAATTTATTTCTGTGATGGCAAAGCAGCCATTACTCCAGTCTTCAGTGTCACATGATCCGTTTTGGAACAGAAATATTTTGGAATATTATAAATGTATTTTCTGTCAATTGCTGAATGAAATAATTAATTTCTTTTAAAAAAATCATATTGGCCCCACACTTTTGAATGATAGTGTACTACTTTTCTTTCTATTCATCAAAGAATCCTGAAGAAAAAATTTTTACACACTGACACACTTTTTGGAAACCATGTTAGTATTGTTTTCCATTTCCATTTGATGTATACTGTAGTTGTCAGGGTTATGTCTATGTCTGTGTTTTGGTTTTGTTTTCCCTGCTCCCATTTTGCCTGTGTTCCTTGGTCATTAGCTTTCAATTAATCCGGTACCTGTTTCTGTGTATTCAAGCTCTTAGTTTCCTCAGTTCTTTGGCTACGTTCAGACCGCCTATCCAAATCCGTTTTTTGTGCGTATCTGATTGAAATCCGATCAGATTTAGCAAGTGTGAACGGCAGAAAAAATCACATGAAATGCGATTTTTACAAATCCGTCTCGAGCTACATTCATATGTGTTTTGAAATCCTATTCAAAAAGCATTTCTGGAAATCCTTTTCAGTCTGCTTGCTCTGATCAGATTTTGCGTGGTTAATGTGACTTTCTCACGCCACAAAAAAACAAAAAAGTAAGCGTCAGACTTTGCTATAGGAAACATGCTGAAAGTCCCTGCAGAAACAAGGTTGTGTTGTTGCAAAATGCCAGACGAGCAGAAAATGACAATAATGGAGACGTGTTTTGTATTGCAAATCCCTCCATGTTGTGGTTGTTGTTGTTGTTGTTTTTGGCGTATACCTACCAACGCAACGTCATTGCCATAGAAACCAATGCAGATATTCCGGAAAACAAAAGAGCAGCATGGGACACACAAATCGGATCTGAACAGTTGCGATACACAACATGGACAACCAATCATTTAGATCAGATTCCAATTGACCTATGGCTAAGCCACGCCCCCTCCACTCACTGGGACAAACAGTCAACATTCTGTGACAGGCGCTATGGCAGCTGTCACAGGAGGAGACATTTCACGGGAGGCAATTGATGATTTTTGGAGACAGAAAGATTATATATCATCTCCAAGTCACCAAAAGGGCATTAACTATGCATTGGAGGGTTATATGAATGATTGTATTGTTGAGAAGGTCGATAATAAGCTTCAGCTCCAGGCAAAAATGTACAGGTCACAGTGTAAACGTGATAAACCGCATCTCGTTGCCATCACCATCTCAGACAACAAGATAGAGGATCAGCATTGTTCATGCACTGCAGTAGCTATTTACATGAATCTTTCAGCACAACATTGCTAACATTTGTTATCTCGGTTATTTACATACGTTTATATACGTAATGAAGCTAAGTGACATGATGTACAACGCAGCTAGAAGTTAACGTTACGTTAGAGATGTTAAAGATAATGTTCAAATCTGGTTCAAATATGTTGTTGACTTAGAACAGATGTAGACATCCTTGTTAAATTCTTGTTTAATCTATCCACGTTTATTTGGTGTTGTGGTCTAACGTAACCGCATAACTTTATCCAGAGCAGACACTTATCTCGGTTGAGATGTTTGGGAAAGGGTCAAAAATACACACCGTCGCCCAGCCTCTCGGGAGACCGAGTGTCGGAGTTGCATGTACCCCATGCACACCGTTTGACCATTTTAAACTTAAAATGACAAGAAGAAACATATAAAAACAAATGAAAACTGACTAACTGCAATGCATTTCAATGGATGTGGAAGCAGAGAATGTCCGAGTGTATTGGGTAAAGCCTGGCTCACACGACAGGAGTTTTAAAATCCTAACCGATTTTGAAATCTGGTTGCAGCACACACTTGAGGAGAATCTTTGCAGATTTTCTCACCTCAAATCTTAAACATGCCCACACTACAAGATTTGAAAATCGCGGCGCATCACACACTACACAATGTTATTAAGATTCGTGCCAGAGGAAGCGCCTCACGTGATCTTACGCAACAGATCGGAAGCAGAAAGGTGGATGTAAACAAAATATCTGTCCTTCATATCAAGTCGTGAAATTCGTGAAAAGGTTGCCGTGACCAAGGAAAGCGAAAAATTTAATAAGGAGATTTCTAATGAATGGCGTCAGCTCTGTTCAATAGGCTACAATGAATCAATGCCATTGATCTCTATAAGGTAAAGCATCAGCAGCGTTGCCCATTGCTGCTCAGCTGAGCATTGTAAAGTGGAGCTCAAAGTTAAAATTAAATATTAAAATAATTAACAGCTTGTTTCGTTTAATCTATCTTTAAATGAATATAACTAGTTGAAGATAAATTCTTTACAATTGGGCAATTCCAGCGTTATGGACGTGACATTTGCAGTCAAAACTTGAAATATAAAAAATGGCCCTGGTAAAAATGGCTTCACCGGTCTGGCAATTCTACAACAGGGCTCTCAAGTGTCAAGCATTGAGCGTGACAGTCACTCATTTCGGTCTTTTGTCACGCTCTCCCGCCACACATTGTATTTCTCACGCTGAAAAACTATTTGTAATATATTTAATATGCCGCAGCGGCCAAAACTATTGTATCTGGGTAAGATTTAACGCAACAACCCCCCCCCCCCGTGCGTCCGTCAAATCACTCGTACATATTTTTTTCTCTCATCAAAACTGAATATGTTCATCAGCGGTTACAATTATATCAAGCAAGGATACGTTTGTGTTTTATTTTGTGATTACACCGGAATGAATAAGAGTCCGCAACGGCGATAGATTGAAGCGCGCGTCCGAGTGAAGCCTGCGCGAGGCACAGAGCACTGTATCCATGCAACTGATCGCCGCGGCAACGAACGTGCAGCTTGAGTTCAAAAACACATTTTAGCGCTAGATTTCTTATTTAATAGCGAACTAAATGAATGATCTGCTAGTTAACTGAAGATGTTTTATTTATTTATATTAGCCACATGGTGGGACAGACTTCACTGGATCTAAAAAAAATCAATCTAACCATAGATGTGACTAGAGGTGGCTTTCATAATCTGTTTAAAATAATTTTGCAAGGGTTCTTCACACACACACACACACACACACACACAAAAAGGTTTCTCTACCTCTCTCTTCCTCTCTAAATGCCCACAAAATCTGACTAAGCATCCCAGAAAAAAGCAAAGTTATAGATACAGATATGGAAGTTGTTAGTTTTTTTTTTTTTTTTTTTTGTTGCTGTGCACTTTACTACCTGTGGTCCTTTAAGTGTATTAGAAAAACTGATGGCTGACTGACTCAAAACATTATTTTGGCTATAGCCTTTTTTGTTGCTGTTTTTAGTTTAAAGTAGTCTAAAGCTAAATTTAAAGACTCAGATGTTCTGTCTTTTATTCATTTTATTTTATATTCTACAGGAAAGTTGTATGTCAAGCCCTAAGCTGCTCCCAATAACCAAGCTGCTATGTTAATACATGTTGCTTGCAAATAAATACACAGGTGTCAATTCATTATGCATTGTCTTCTCTTAAATGTAATACTTAATGTACATTGTTGTTAAATATAGTTTAATAAGTAATGCTACATGATAAAAAGAAGTCTTCAAATAGACCCTGTAATCGGTTATCGGTATCGGGTGATACAGCTTCCAGTAATCGGCGATCGGTGATCGGCCCCAAAAATCCTGATCGGAGCACCCCTAGTGTAGGCAGTTAAGGAGAAGCATAGAATGATCTTGATGGTCAATGTAAACATTAAAATGAACCAAATGAGACCTTGAGCGCGTCTCTCACCCTCACTTCATTTTCAAACCTGAATGACATTCTCTTTCTAGTGGAAACAGCAAGAGATGTTTTATTATTGTGAAATGTGAAATGGTCACAGTGACCATTACCATAAAAGTGGCCTCTATACCTCACACGAAACTAACGTACATGCATTCAGAAGACTTGGATTATAATCTACAAGTTGTATAGACTACATTTATGCTGATCTTATGTCCTCTTTGGAGCTCTACAGTGTGAAACAGTGTGAATACTTTTCGCAACTGTCTCGATAAATTCGGGTTTGTAAAATCTTTGAAGTGACTCCCATGAGCGCTGAATTGTGACGAATTTTACTCCAGTTACTCTGTTACTCCGATATGACTGTTCAGCATCTGACCTGTATTAGGACCACATATGGAAGTGACACAAATCAGAATCAAAAAGATCAGATTCCATGTGGTTTGTGCCGTTCACACTGTCATGACTAAAACATGTCCGAGTCACATATGAGCAAAACATTTTTTATTTGGGCCACATTTATCTGCAGTCTGGTGGTGAGTAAATGAAGACAGAATTTTCCTTTAGACTGAGCGATTAGAAAGTGGGCCTTTCTCACCATATCTCACAAAAGTTTGCCGTGAACAACAGAGAAATCAAGTACTTAGGCAAAGGAGGAGCCGGGAGAGAGTGTAAAAAAAAAGGTTAGGTTTAAAAAGGGGAGATAGTCAAAAGTGTCTGCCCCATGTAGTTGAAGAGAGTAAGCCACTAGTGTAATTACTCTTAACTGAAGTGGAACAAGGACAGAGGACAACACTCCATCAGTCAGCCATGCTCACACTGCAATTACCCAACAGTCAATTAAGCTTGGGTGGCAGAACAGCCACTGCAGATGAGTGTAGCAAACTATACGGGCCGGGGAGGATTCAGGCACAGCTCCGGAGAGTCAGGCAGAACATTGTTCTGTCAGTCAGCGGTGACTCTTCCCCCACTTCATCAGAATAGGGTCAGTGCGGATGGAAAGAGTTCTATCCCAAAGCGGAATGATCCAAATTATGGTTACTGTGATTGAACATTAGGACAATATATGTCCCCGTAACGATTGTGTGATAAAAATGCACACTTAAAAGTTTTAGTCAACATGAAATCAAAATTTACTATGATCACTTTCTGGTCTTATAATGCACAGGTGCATATTAACCCTCTGGGGTCCAAGGTGTTTTTGGGGTCCTTGAGATGTTTTGACATACTCTGACATTTGTGCTTTTTTCAGTTGCTTATAAACATATTACTGGCAAAGGTGTAATTACACTCTATTTAGCACACACAGGGCTACCATAATGTGTTATCAACATGTATGTACATTTTTGTATTTTTGAGAGAATATTGTTTATGCGTGGTTATTGAAAAAACTAAAACTTAAAGTTTCTGAAATAAGGCCACAAAACACATACTAAATATCTGTCCACAAGACTTTTGACTAATGGATGTTGTCGCCTAGAGTTTTTTCTTCAAAATGATCTGAAAATCATCCTGGCTTATCAGTCACATAAAACAATAGATTGGTTTAAATTTAAAAATGACACTTTTTGTTTGGAAAGGCAATATGCGCAGGGGTGTGACCTGCTGTGATTCACACCTGAGAAGACAATGGGCCCGCATAATGAGCGCATAATGGGGCTGCATACTAATGACCCTTTCATTCAGGTGTGTCACTGAGCCACAAGAATGCAATGACAATATATATATATATATATATATATAATACAAAATTGGTTCACAGTTCCAATTATTTATTTATTTTTCAAATTGTGCTTGCAAATTGTATAATATCAAATGTAAAAATTTCTAGTAATTGTGCAGTTAATTATCATACTGTTTTTACAGAAAGTTTGGGAATATATCCCAAATGTGTCACTAATAAAACACAATACAAATAATTTAAAGAGGAGGCTTATATTGAGCTTTTAAGATTTACCTAAGATTTATTTATATGTAGCCTACATATATTTTTGCTATTTTAATAAAAAGGTTACAATTACAACAACAATTAAAATTTTAACTATATTTCAAATGTAATCTTTCTTTGTATTATATACTAAAGTATACATTTTATCATACATATTTCACAGTTGCGGATTAATTAGTTTGAATATAGCTTACAATCGAACAAACAATAATAACATCTTAGCAAACAAGCTTATTTGATGTGGCAGTATTTTACAGTAAAAACGACATCTTGTCTTTCATATGTAACATATCGTTTTTATGATTAGGACATATAAATGTTAATTTGCAGTTTAATACGTTGCTTATACAAAAATATTTTATTTCAACATATTTCAGTCGATTTTTACTCATCTCAGTATTGGAATATAGTTAGGTAAAAGCTGTTCATTCATTCACACACAAATACGCGATTCAAACAGTCTTTTTGTTTACAGACACTATTCCATATCGCGATTAGCACAAAGCACTTGAAAATAAAGAATGTACCTATTTCCTCGGCTGGATCCGTTGCTCCTCCAAATGAAACTACATGTAGCCTACTTCTGAGGTAATTTTTTCCAGGATTATTATTAAGATAGTACTATTATTCCTCACAGCGTCGTAAATCTGAGTCTCTTTTGGTGGGTTATCCAGCTGATGTGGGCGTGGATCGCCTCAGAGCATTTGTGTTTGAATAGAGCGCGCGCTCCGTGGGCGTGGTCAAATTAACTTTAATGAGCTGAGACGAGAACGACTATCATCTCTCTCTTTTCGTACAGATTACATAAAATGAGAAAAAATTTTTTTTATATAAATTACTTCATTTAAAAGAAGATAATTCAGGCTTCATGCCTGTGTGCCTGTATACCTGTTTGACAGAGTATTTGCAGAGTTACAGATGATTTTTCGGACGCGTTTCAGAATGGACTTCACTGACAGAGAGAACGCAGAACGCGCATCATGTTTATTTTTCTTTATTAGGCGAAAAGCACAACACTTTGTTTTTATTATGAGGTTCCACAAAAAAAATACAAACTTAACAGGATCGAATGATGTACAACACTTATATGTAAGATCAAAATTAACAGAGTAATTTGAGTCTCTTTTGCACTGATAAGGAAAAAAGTGAGCTGGTATCGCCGGCGAGACCGCCGACCCCAGAGAGTTAAAAGTGAATGTTATTTCAAATAAAACATGTTATTTTGTGTAATCTTTTATTTCGAACATTTCAATAACTAAATGTTTTATCTTTCCTGGTTGCAGGTCAAAGGTGTCATAGAGCATGTAATGGACGCTGCTGGGGGCCAAAGGAGGACCAGTGCCAAAGCTGTAAGTGTCAGAAATTCACAAGTGACTTTATAATGGTCCAAAAAAAAAAAAAAACGATGATTGATTGTGAAATGATGATTGTAAGCTTACATCGGAATGTGCAAAAGTTACTTTTCTCAACCTTAGGTCATATGAGAGAGTGTCACTTCCACTAGTGTTTCAATCATTCCTCACTGGATTTGAAGTAGTTACCAGTCTAGAGCTTTAAACAACATGTTGAAATCATGTTTGACCATGTTTGAAATGATGCCTCCATCCTTTTAATTATCAGAAATTTTCAGTCATTGAACTTTGAACTCTGGTGCTCATGCAGGCAATGGTAAATGGTAAATGGACTGCATTTATATAGCGCTTTCACAGACCCAATGGCCACCAAAGCGCTTTACAATTTGCCTCACATTCACCCATTCACTCACTCATTCATACACCGACAGGCGGTGTCAGCCATGCAAGGCGCCATCCAGCTCGTCGGGAGCAGCTGGGGTTAGGTGTCTTGCTCATGGACACCTCGACACTTGGTCAGGCTAGGCAATGCTCGTTCAACTCTCAATATGGGTTCAAATCTGGCTTATGTTATTTTCCCATGACATTACCAATGGGCTCTATGGACGGCGGTATTTCCGGTGAAGGTCTAAGGATGCTGGATTACTTCCGCCGATCGTAGAGTCCAATGCTATACCGAGAATTTATATTGGTTTTTATACTCTATTGCTATACTAAAGAAACGTTAGTCACAAAAACAGACAAAACAGACACCCCTCGTTTTGTTTATGCTTCTTTGTTTATTATATTAAATAAACATAACTATATATAAAATTACATCTAAATGTATTAAAGTTTCGTTTCAAAGACGAGAGGACAGTAAATTTTGAAGACCCCCCCCAAAAAAAGAAAAAATATTGGTTATATATATATATATATATATATATATATATATATATAATTTCTATTATAAAAAGGAAAATCTCTCAAATCTCTCAAAAAGTCGGCACCAGGTCAGTCAGGTTAATTTTAGTTAAATCTTTTGTAATTTTGTTATGTACTTTTGTCATTTTATTAGTTTTTTTTTATTGCAATTTAGGGTTTAATCTATTTTTATTTCCGGTTTAGTTTTAGATACTGTTTTAGTTTTTTTTTTATTTCCAGTTAATACTTTTAGTGCTTCCACTTAAACTTATATTTTATTGTCAAAGCAACATTTCTAATTTCCGTTTAGTTAACAATTTTCAACTAATATTTATGTTATTTTATTTCAGCTTTATTTGATTTAAATACATTTTTTTATAGTTTTAGTTAATGATAATAATTGTGGATTGGTTGAGCATAACTCAAAGCCGTCATGCAATGCAGATGAATGCGCACATGACCGCATGTTAGTATGCACCAAGTTGAAGTTGTGGCTGATGAATATAATCTGTGGGAATTTGTTTATCTTTTCATGATTAATACATTTATTGATTGATTAGATACTCGTATTTTTGTTACAACCATTTTATAAAAGCATCTTGTCACTAAAGCCCAGGCGTTACACACTGTAAAAAAATTGCTGTAATTATGCAGCTGTTTGCCAGTAACTTACTGTAGATTTAAATTGATGTATATTTACTGGCAACAGTTTGTTCAAAGTTAGATGAACATTAAACATTAACAAGTATTTGTCTTTACAGAATAAAATTATAAAATAACAATCTAATGCAAAGCATTCTGGGAACCAGAAATCTTCATCAACCTTTTTCTGTTTTTTTCCTTCAGATTTTGGTTCCCAGAATGCTTTGCATGAGGCTGTTATTTTAGTTTTATTCTGTAAAGATAAAGACTTGTTAATGTTTAATGTTCATTTAACTTTGAACAAACTGTTGCCAGTAAATAACATCAATTTAAAACTACAGTAAGTTACTGGCAACCAGCTGCCAGTAATACTGTAATTTCTACAGATTTTTTTTACAGTGCAGTGATTTATGAAGAGTTTAGGCAAAAAAATAGAACAAACAGCCTTGGCTTATTTCTTTTATTTTCTAATAATACATTGCATAGCATAAGCATACTGTAACTTATCAACCAGGATGCTAACTTTTACTCATGAATATAATATCTAGACTGTGCAGAGACAGCCGCAGAGAGAGGTGAAGTGTCGTTCCACTCTGTGAGAGTTCTCCAGCTTTCTCCACAGGCCCGATAGGACACCTCCAGCAGGCCGTGGCTCACCGCTGCCCTCCCAGTGGAGGATAATTGAAGAGATAGACGGGAAGCCTGACTCTCCCTCTCCTCTCACATGTAGCTGAGGAAACCAGCTGCACTTAAAACTGCCAGGATTAATTACTTTAGGTCCCTCAAAAATCTCACACGTAGACAGATAGTCCTTCTCTCTCTCTTGCTGGCTTCCTCTCAACAAGCTTGATCACAACACCCTGTAACTCTGATTTCCCCCGACGTGCTCTTATAATGCAGTCAAATGCTAAATCAGACTGCTCAAAAACATGTCATTTCCCCTGCCTCGAAAAGCTTGCTAATGCAGCAGTAAGGGTCTTCTTTTTTTTTTTCTTTTTTTTTTTAAGGACAAAACACTCAACTTGTATTTTCATATTAGAGAAAAACCTCTCATGGCATTACTGTACTCTTGTGCCATTAGCGTGAGCTAGAGGAGATGGGAAGTTAATAGGCAAACCCACACGGAATCTGTGCAGATCATTTCTCCAGAAAATTCCACAGATTCCCACAGAATTTGAATGCCTCTCTCATGAATGCCTGTTCCTTGCATATTCACGTGGAGCTACAAATCAGTTTGAAACATCCTGTAGTCTCCATTCATTTTTCATTCAATATAGTGGATATTTATAATAAATAATATATATTTTTGTATCTGATGGTTGTTGATCCATGCTAGTGATTGGCAAGGGAAACTTAAATTAAAGCAGCAGAAATGTTACCTAAACATAGGTGTCTAGTTCTTTTATTTGACCATACTTGTCACAAAATTCTACAGATTTTCCCCTTAAAAAAAAGAGCAAAAAGTCTGCCGACTCTGTCTGGAACTGCTAATGGTATTTCAGCACATCTGTGAGACCATGTATCTGTATTCACGACAGTATCATCACACAGATGAGCAGAGCAGAGCAATTTCACTTTAGGAATGGCAGGAAAACTATCATGTACCTGAAATGTGTACTACCCTGGTGATATCACCATTTATTCATGTAATGGACAATCATTTTTATAGACTTACAGTAAAATGGTTTGGCGGGTCAAGCAGGAGAATATGACCCTTTTGCTTCTCAAATATACTCTAATTAATCATAATGTCCTCCCTGCTTCCTCTTTCCTCTCTCTTCTGCAGATGTACCTGTCATTTCACTCTGTCCCTCCATCTGGGTACCAACACGCTCTCATTATTCTCACTCAGTTTTGTTTTCATTCCATCTTCAAGACCTCTGAGAGGAAATCTGTTATTTAAATGGAGAAACCATTTATTTGAACAGGCGCTTCTGTCTCTCTGTGGCTGTGTTCTACAAAGCATACTAACAAAAATGGAACCTCAGATGTAGTAACCAATTTGGAACAGCAACTCAAACAAATAGCAAAGTGCACAGAAGACTGGATTCTCTGTTGATTCCACTGTTGTTGTTAATGTAAATGCATTCACCATACACACATATTGGATAGAATACTAAATTTTTAATTACATTCAATTATATAATCAATACTCATCAACAAAATGTTATTTATTGAAAGAATTGTACACTGCCGTTCAAAGGTTTGGGGTCAGTATTTTATATTTTATTTGTAATTCATATACAGCAAGGATATGTAAAATCAATCAAAAGTGATTTTTACATTGTTACAACAGATTTATAATTCTCAAATAAATGCTATTATTTTGAAAAAAAAAAACAGTTTTCAACATTGATTAAATAATAATAAATATTTATTGATCACCTAAACAGCATATTATAATGATTTCTTAAGGATCATTTTGAAGACTGGAGAAATGACTGCTGAAAATTCAGCTTTGCCATCACAGGAATATTTTTTTAAATAGAAAACAGTAATTTTAAAATACAATAATGCTGTATTTTGATTAAATAAATGCAGCCTTGATGAACATACGGAACTTCTTTAAGAAACATTTGAATGGCAGTGTATATACTGTACATTTATAATCAATATATTGGATGGATTCTTTCATTGAGCTCATCAGAATTATTATATCATTATGGGATTGCATTCTCCATGAAAGATATTGTGATGTGATGTCTTACCATTTTTTGGGGGACAGCAGCAGTTCACCAAAACAAATTAAAATTCTGGCATTATTTGCTCATCCTCATCTCATTCCAAACTCATCTGAACTGTTCTTATATGGAAAAATCTGTATAACGATGCTCCAAAAATGTCTGTTCCATAGCACACGTACCAGCATATAATAACAGAATTTTCATTTTTGGGTGAACTGAAAATGTTACAGACATAAGCAGCTCACTAGGTTTTGGAACATAGCCTGTTCTCTCTCTCTCTCTTTCTCTCTAGTATATTCTGATCTCATTTAGATAGTCATAAGCAAACCTTTGCTTCTGCAAACTGCCTCCACAAAGACACTACATGTCACCGCACTGCACCAGATAAGTCCCGTCTGTTCTCTCTCCTCTTCCCTCGTCTCGTCGTCCTCACCTTCCTTCTCTCATCACAGTGGTTAAATCCGCAGCTCGCCTCGCCACCAGCCGCCTAGCTTGAGTAGTCTTAATTGTCGGAACGATAAGGACGAAGTAATTGGAGAACTGCGCGACTGTGAAATGGATTCGAGTTCCATCTCACGCTAATGAAGCTATTTACTAAGTTGAGAGCATTAAACATTCTTGTTGGATTTCCCCTGTAGCTTCCCTGTCATTTCTGCAAACTTAAATCTGTATTTCTCCTCAACCCAGTGGATACTGAGTAAATATTTCAATCTAGTGTATTCAAATAATGATTTTTTTGACGCATAATTAGATTTGGAATCAATTTGTGCATAGCTAAACGGGGATTACATCTAAACAAGAGCGGCGCTTCTTGACCTAAAATGTGTCTGCGCCGTAAAACACGGCAGTTGAGCCGCTAATGAAATTCTCATTACTTTATGTGTACTTTATCAGATTGATTGTGTATAATTGCCAGAGCTGGGTGTATTTTAAAAAGCGTGTTTTATGGCAAATGACTCAACATATCATCGAGTTTCTGAGTGGGCCTTTAGTTTAGTAAAATGTTTTTTTTTGTTTTGTATAATAGGCCATTTGGTGTCTATGCGGTTATGGCTTACATTGCCATAATGGAATTGTAAAAGTGGTATTTCAGAGGAAGGACAATTCACATCAATTGAATCTATTCATATAATAACTTTTATATATGCCTCTCAAAGTGTATAGATTATGTACCTTGTCATATAAAATCCTTGGATACATTGTGCAGGTCTTATAGCAATGCTGTAATGACTAGAGACACTTGTGAATGTAAATAGGTAGATGACCAATTCTATCAACGTTTTAGTTTAAAAGTTATATAAATGTTCAAGGGAAAGTGTGTATAGGTGCTGAGATAATCATCATTTCCAATGCCCTATTAGATTTTTTACAGTTATCTTGAAGGGTTCGTATCAAACGTTTTTCTATTATTATTATTTCCCCTGGTGCCAAGACATTAAGTTTTTTTGTTTTTGTGTAAAAAAAAAGGCCATTTTCCTCCCTCTATGGTTCACTCATATGGGAAGCAGGTTTGTTGTCGGGTTTAATATAGTATTAACTGCCTTATTCTTTAAAAAACTACTTTTTGGTTGCATCACATTGTGACACACAAAACAATTCACATTTATTTGTGTGGCCTAATTAATTAAAGTTAGACAGAAATGATCAGCCTTGTATGGAAGCTTGTTTCCGCCACAGAATGAAATATAAAAAAGGTAATTGTGACATTTTATCTCACAATTTTGACTTTTTTCTCGCAATTGCGAGATATAAACTCGCTATTTTGTGAGATATAAAGTCAGAATTGTGTGGTTTAAACTCGCAATTGTGAGATAAAAAGTCGCTTGGAATATAAAAATAAACTTCCAACTTTGGGATCATTCAGAAGGATGTGCAGAGCAGCGGGTGCTACACAGAACCAGAACCAGCTGAAGGTTTGGCGGACTTTTAAACACTTGACTCTTACTGTATATTGTTCATTCTCCTGGTAATCATACCTGTCTGACAATGACTGGGTGGGTCATGTTTCTGATCTCCCATCATTGATATGTAAACATGGATGATCAAATAAGAATTTATTCATCTATCTCACGTCAGAAGTTCAGTTTTTGAAGGAAGTGATTCTGTAGCAATGTGGCTTTGCATGAATATTTAAAAATCTAAATATTAAAAGATCATTAAAACTGCATGTATAGAAGTTATACTAAAAAAAATAAAGAAATATTTGATGTAGTTTTAGATTAAGTATAGCATGTCACCCAGCAGGACACTGCTGTCAACGTACCAAGATCCATGTACATCTGAATCCTGTCATGCTTAGAGAGCCTAATGAACTCTTGATAAAGAATTAACATGCATTTGTAAGAGGCTGTGGAGCGTGCAGTCAGCCCGAACAAGCATGCATATACAAATGCTGCTGTGGAAATCCAATTACACCGTTTTACAAGCACCTTGCTAGTAACACTCACACTCACATTTGTGTGGGGGCTAGTAGATAAATTAAAATGACAGTCTTTGTAGGATTTGAGTCTGTGTGTGATTTTGTACATTGTTGCGTTCCAGAAGCATAACCCACTGGCCATTAGCGTAAACTGTACTCTACTATAGCTAGTTCTCTCTTTCAGGTCAACATTTGTGATGGCAGAGCAACTGTTTTAGGAGAATCTTACTCGGGAATTTAGTTCAATTCGACACATTTACAGCTAGCTAAACTTCCATTGAAATTTTTTTTTTTAAAGAAATTAATACTTTTATTCAGCAAGGATGCATTAAATTGATCAAAAGTAACAGTGAAGACATTTATAATGTTACAAAAGATTTCTATTCTATTCATCAAAAAATTGTGGAAACAAAGTACAGTTTCCACAAAAACAAAACAAAACAAAAACAATTAAGCAGTACAACTGTTTCCAACATTGATTATAGGAAGAAATGTTTCCAAATCAGCATATTAGAATGATTTCTGAAGGAACATGTGACACTGAACTGAAGCTGAAGCTGGACTAAGATGCTCTTTTCTTCTGGAAACAAACTTTGTTGCATTTTCCTGTTATCTAGCTGCTTTGAAACCATCTGTATTGTAAAAAGCTCTATATAAATAAATGTGACTTGGCTTGACTTGACTGAAGACCGGAGAAATGATGCTGAAAATTCACATGAATAAATTACATTTTTAAATATATTATACAAATCAGTTATTTTAAATTGTAATAATATTTTCAGAATACAACTTTCAAAAATAAAACTACAAAATGTACCAAGCCCAAATTTTTGAACCTTAATAACATTCGATCCATTTTGATAATAACTCTATCACACCCATGAGTAAAGTTTGTTACTACCCTAACAACGTAAGAAGAGTTGCATTAGCCAAGCATCCGCATCTTTGTTTGCATCCTAACAGTGCATAAAGTTGGCCTTATTTCAGAAAGCTCCCTAAGCTCATTCAGAAGCTACACCGGAGATGTATTTGGCATGCCATATGGTAGGGATTACTGTGAATGTCTATATTCATTACTGTGAGTATCGCTAGGAGGAGGAAAGCAGCACTGCTCCATGTTCACCATCATTGAAGTTAAGAGACCACACATCACCACTTGTTCTCTCCGGCTAGCTCGGTTTACTTCTACTTAATACCACACCTACTGTCATCTAGACAGCTGTGTAGTATGATCAGGGATTATGGTTAAAGTGTTTGTTAACACAAATGCTAATTGTCATTAGAAAATGCTTTTTTCACGAACAGTTTCTGAACTTGTCTCTCTGTTACTTTCTCAGTGACCAAGACGGTGTGTGCCGAGCAGTGTGATGGCCGCTGTTTTGGGCCGTATGTCAGTGACTGCTGCCATCGCGAGTGTGCTGGAGGCTGTTCAGGACCGAAGGACACAGACTGCTTTGTATGTCTTCAGTATTTGTGTAACACACACATACACCCAAGCATACTAGTGATTGCAGAATATAGTCGATTAGCTCTGCCACTAGTTGATGTTTTGGCTCTGTGTCGACTAGTCACAGACCACATGACTACAGTTTGTTCTATATGGTGACAGCAGGATGAAAAGTCCTCTGTCCACAAACTGTTCTTTCTTGGTGTCTATTCTGTATTTGTTCTGTATTTGCATGTCATAGTCAATATATACAGTATACTAGTGGGGTTTCAAAGTCCACTAGCAAAGTTGAGCCTTTGCATTCTTCTATTTTTATAGGGTTTTTATCAACACAAATTATATGATCAGCAAACACAATTTTTCTTTTTCTTTTTGCTTTAATAACAGCAGTACTCAGGCTGCATGACCTTCACAAGTTTGTATAAAACCTGATTATCATATTTTCCAGCAAGATTTGAGAATGATCCAAAGACCTTATTGAGCTTCAAAGGAAGCAAGAACATTTGAACTTTTGTACAAGTTAAGGTCCGTTCACACCAAGAGTAATAAGTAAGATAACTATAAAGATAGCTATAACAATAAATATATAAACGTCCACACCAATGCACAGTGACATTTTGTTTATTATAAGAACACTGCAAATATGTCGCCTGCCACTTTAAATGCTCAAGTTCTTTAAAGCAGGATGGATTCTGATTGGCTGTCAGTGTTTTTAAAATTTATCAGCTGGAAAAAAATCGTTATGAAATCTATCGTTCATTTATCGTTCTGCAAGTGATTTCAATTATGTCGTTCTTCTGTTGTTGTTATAATTAGTTGTGGTGTGGACTTCCCTATTCTCATAGAACTAGAATGAACTTTATAGTTATTGTTATAGTTGCCGTCATGTGAACGGGATTTTAAACATGCTCAAAATATCACAAATGTTTAGTGGGTCTGGAAATGTTAATGTGAAATGTTAATTCTAAAATAGTTTTTATAGGTTTAAAATTTGATTTTGAATAATCTCAGATTTGAATGTGGAATCAGACTTTTAAACCTCACTGTGTTTGAAATGATGTAGATGTGAAAATAGTGGACATTGTGCTTTTAAGCTTTGACTCACAACTAGTCAAAATCTTTTCCGGGTCGAATAGAATCCCTAACCTCAAATATTATCCTCTTAGATGTCTCAGCATGTAAAAACTTTTTTCCCCCAAACACACACGCACACACACGCGCGCTCACACATACGCGCGCACACACACAGTCTGTCAGTCACTCTATGGCCTTATCAGCATCCCATAAATCTTCAATTGTATAAGTGTTACGGTAACAGCGCCAGACCCATTCTGGCTCCCTCACCTTATCTGTGAGTTTTTGTTCAGCTGTGATATTCACTTCTGCAAAAGAGATCTATGTTGCCTACAGATGACTCGCTTTTGACCAGAAATCTCCCTATAGGAGACGGTCTTTGCACTGGAGATACCATTAAAATCTCATTTCCTCCCACAATGCTTTGCTGTGAATGAGAGTGGGGGCCACACCTCTGTAGCTCTTTTGTTGCGTGTTGCCTGGGCAGATCCCGAACGTCTCTGACTGCTCCTCGCCTCTCCGGCCCTCTGAGGAAGCGATTTATCGCACCTCTCTGGTTTTTTAATTAGTTATCCTCAGCTGTAATCATTGATATTGTACTTCTCAATTGTTCCCTTTTAATTGAAAAAAGCACTTTCGCGGCACGCATTGGGATTTGGATCAATGCCTTCAATTTTTTTTCATCTCAGCAACTCTAAGACAGAAAACATATATTCTCACATGTTTCTAAAGTCAAAGTATAGAGCTTTTTCCATTCCATTAGCCTGTTTGAATCATTATTTATTAGTAGCATTGCTGCTCTATATTGCTTTTACAACACATTCTCATCCTTTGGCGTCATATAGGTGACGCCATATGACATTTCGTCGAAATCTTACGCACATGGCATCCTTTAGCGTCAATATAACACGCACTGTTATGGGTAGTTTTTGGTCTGGGGTAGGGTACGGTTATGACGCCTTGGGATCTGCGTCTCATATTCACGCTAAACGATGCCATGTGCGTAAGATTTCGACGACATGTCCAAAGCGTCACATGTATGACGCCTTGGGATGAGAACGGGCTGTGCTTTTATGTAGTATTGGTGTTGGTTGACATACTTTTTTTGTGTGTTGAAGCTGATTTTGTGTTCCTACACATTCTTCTATTGCATAATTTACAAAAATGAGACTGTAAGAGTAGCAACACAGCTGTTTTATCAAATAAATGTGTATTGCTGTCAATAACCTTGTTTCCTTGTGTGCAGGCCTGCACTAACTTCAACGACAGCGGTGCATGTGTGACGCAATGCCCACAACCCTTCGTCTACAACCCAACCACGTTCCAGCTGGAGCACAACCCGCGGGCCAAATACACATATGGAGCTTTCTGCGTCAAAAAGTGCCCACGTAAGACAGAGCGAATAAATACAAACCTGTGTATGCTTACGCACACGATTCTAGCTCGATCTTTCACTCACATAAATGGGTATCAGATGCCATGTCTAGGCGTGTTCATAAGCGGGCATGTAAGCATGTTTCAGATTGAATGCAAATGAGGCGAATCGGCTGCACCTGAGTCCTCACGCTCCTCTGAGCCTCTGTTGAGGTGCGGCCCACACGTAGAGCCCCAGGAGTGAGCCTGTCTGATAAATCTCACTCAGCTTCTTGACCTCTGTTGACTTGGAGGAAAGAAAGAAAGAAAGAAAGAAAGAAAGAAAGAAAGAAAGAAAGAAAGAAAGAAAGAAAGAAAGAAAGAAAGAAAGAAAGAAAGAAAGAAAGAAAGAAAGAAAGAAAGAAAGAAAGAAAGATCCCTTCAACCAGGGATCTGTGGCAGTACTGCAGGGGGTCCACCAACTATTGTTTGATCTCAAAATAATTATTGTTAAAATAATAAAATATGCATTCAAAACGACATCTAACCCTCATGTTCTGTTGAGAATTAGTTTTTTTTTTTTTTATAAATACTTTTTTTTTTGCATTAATTTGATGCGTTACTCTAACCTAATCAACTTCTAGTAGACAGATATTATTAAAAAATAATATCCACAAAACAGTAATGCTCCTCAATGTGGGTCCCCAAACAGAAGATAAACTTAATTTCAACCACTGCTAAATGTTTTATTGTCCATCCCACATTGAAATGTATTAAGTAAAAATTAAAAATGTGACCTTTCAGTACATTTTTAATGTTTTAATGGCTTTGCATTGTCAGCACCATAACAAAGTATGTACATGTACTATACGCATGCATACAATGCAACATATAAAACAGAGCTGAGTGTGAATAGACCTGATGGAGTAATTACGGAGATAGGAATCCCGTGTGTTTCTTATTGGAACGATGAAAATTTCGAATTAACTGGCCTGACTTCTTTGAAGAGGAGAGAACGGGGAAAGAGAAAGTAACATCAAAATAATGAAAGAGAGTTTTGATAACAGTGGTTATAGGTAGCACGAGTGCCATTATTCCCCCTTGCTGGGCCGCCACTGCTGCAGAATGAAGGGTTTGCACACTGACAGACGCCCACTCCAGTGCTCAGTCCACGATGAATGTTATTGTGCAATACTCAGAGACCCGTTCCATAACCCAAACCGTCCTCTGCAGTTTGGACATGGCCACTTCATTCAATGGCACATCTCTGAAATCCTCTGTTTGGTTGGGTTTCACGAGGCTGTCAAGTGATTGTTGTGGGGTTTTTTTTACCCAGGGTTATTCATTCTTCTGGTGTCACGTTAAATCTAATGCCACAGTAAGACTCTGAGATTCACGTTTAATGTAAGAGGTGAAGAGAGACGTCTGCACTTGAGCACTCCATCTTCTTTTATCTGGCCCTTCGTGAGCCCTTTCTCCTCTCTGGTGATGGATGCCACGCTGCACAGTCGCCGCCGGAAATGGGCTTTCCACACACACACACACGCCACAGTCAGGGTCCCTAGTGCGTTCGCGCAGATGTGTTAATGGTTTTTGTCTGAGAATGGATGTTTCTTCTCTACCATTACAAAATGTCAATGGCCTTTTTCACAGAGATTGCTTAGAGTTTGTTCAGGGGCACGCTGCAGTCTGACTGTTTGTTCTGCTTTTGTGTGTGGGGTGATAGATAACTTCGTGGTGGACCACAGCTCCTGTGTCAGAGCCTGTCCTAGCAACAAGATGGAGGTGGAGGAGAACAGGATCAAGATGTGCATCCCCTGCACTGATATCTGCCCTAAAGGTGATCACACACTTCATCAAAACTCACCAAAATGCCATATTTGCTATGATGATTGCCCCAAAACCAAAATTTCAGTTGTCAGTGAAATTTCACAAACTGTGATAGCAAAGCAAGCAAAAAACATATTTTTGGTGGAAATGCTATTTAATTAATTTATAACAGTATTATTTTAATATTACTTACATGCTGTTTATCAATATTTTGAAGCTTTTATATTTTAATTTTAGTTTAAGTTTTAGTCATTTTGGTATGTGTTTTTGGCATTTATATTATTTTTTATTTCAGTTTTAGTTTTAATAATTTTAGTACTTTAGCTTAAAATGATAATTTTTCACCATTTCAGATGTTTATTCAAGTTTAATAATATTTATGTTACTATTAATATTTAATAGTTTTTGATAACACTGATTATAAATGTACAATATTATAGATTATAATATAGTAATATTGAAATTGAAATATATATATAGGCTGCATTTATTTGATTTAAAAAATATACTTTATGTATATATATATATATATATATATATATATATATATATAATTATGTAAAATATAAATGTATATAATTATATAGATTTTTGTCTCTCTGAAAACAAAGAAAAGAAACAATCAAATGTAAAATACAACTACTGGTAACACAACGCTTCAAACGACATGGAACTACTGCTGCTATTCAAAGACTGGTATTGATACAGTCTTTGTTTATGTATGTATCAATTTATTTATTTGCATCAACTTGTGAAGTTCAGTGGTTACTGTAGTTATTGTTATCAGGATAGTTCAGCCTTTCTAGTAAACAACCTACTTTGTCCATTATGCAGCGGTGTGTTGTGACAAAACACTGCATCACAGTACATGTATTGTGCACCGTGAACTTTACAGCAGTAACAGTAATGTGTGAAGTATGGTATTTTGGTGGAAACTTTGCTAACCAATTTCTGAAGGGGTCCTGACCTGACATTAACCATTCATTAATTATTCTTTCTTTCAAAGTTATCAAACATCACCTGAAAGTTCTATCCATGACCTTTACACAGTTGTCTGGTTTATGTTATAGCATGTGATGGGATTGGCACTGCCAGCCTTCAGACGGCTCAAACCGTCGACTCCAGCAACATTGACAGATTCATCAACTGCACCAAGATCAACGGAAATCTGGTGTTCCTCATCACAGGCATTAAAGGGTGAGAGTGGCTTCTTCAAGGTCTCTTTCGGCTCACTTCACAGCCATTACACTCTGCTTTACAGCTGAATATCGAATATTGGATTGTCGGAAGCCATTTGACCTATGCTGCTTCTTTTTATCAGATAACATCAGCTTTAATGATGCAGGAGGGGATTCATGAAAGAAAAGCTCTAGAGAAACCATTCACATCATGGCTGTGTAAAAAAAAAACAGCAGTGGCTAGTTTAATGGCACACATTAAAAGTGCCATTAACACACTTTGCGAGTTTAGACAGGCAAGCAAGACCTTCGAGACCTTCTACTGACTCTCAAGACGGCCGCAGTTAATGTGACTTTATATGAGAAATCTGCTGCCCCCTCTTTATATAAGTGCTGTGAAATATTTGATTGCCAGCTTGTCAAGAAGTCATTTGACCTCTGGTTGACCTGCTCCCTCCAGTGGTCTCTTTCTGATCCCACTGCGCCTGCTTGGCTGGCCCTTTAACCCCATATAGCTGACTCTGCTCTTAAAGAGCAATCCAGGGCCAGCATCCGCAGCATGCTGGGAAAACCCATGTGCACACATACACACATCCTGATAGGCATGCATATGACATCATCTCCACCACAAACTGTGCTATGGAGTGCACATATTTCTTACACGTATTCCCACGTGCACACTCTCACACACGCCGCGTCAGCAGGTGTTCTGGACACATCCTCCCTGAAGATCTCCACCTCAGTGGTGCTATTAAAACCTGCTGTACTGCTCAAAAGAACATTATATGGCATGGAGACTTAGAAAAGATCTAGAAAATGCAGCATACTGGGATGGATGTGGTCAGCAGACACTGGTTAAATGCTTTTATATTGATAGTCTGCACTTATGGACTCTCTAATAACTTGATTTTTGCAAATGGCTTCTCACTGTTTGCTTTAAGAGCTTGTTACACGATCTGGACTCAAAATGCTAGGTTTTTCTTGATTTCTTAAAGAAATAATGTGGCTTTCAGTATGTACTGAGTGTACAGTATGTACTGTGTTACAGGGACATATACCACAACATAGAGCCCTTGGATCCAGAGAAACTCAATGTGTTCCGCACTGTTCGAGAGATCACTGGTAAGTCATGTCGGTTTTATTTGGATTGGTCTTTTACATAATAATGATAATATGATAACACATATTGTTTTCAAGGCATCTTTGAATAATGCATAGTGCATTACAAACACAAATTGCGCAAGCCATAAAAGACAAAAAAACAAACCTTCGGAGGAACCAGCACTCAGCAGGGGGAGCCCATCCTCCTCTGGCAGGCACATATTTAAAGGGATACTTCAGGATTTAGCATTAAGCTTTGTATTAGTAGGAAACCTGTAGTATTTTTAAATTACCGTGCTTTCCACCCTCATATCCCCCTGAGACGAGAGATTTATGTATTTTTTGTCTGGAAAAAATCCTCCGATGATGCAAAAATCTTCATTTTGCGTCATCGGAGGATTTTTTGGCCAGAGGCTAAAGACTACAGCCAGTAGAAGGAGCTGTCCCGCATGTTCTCAACCCGCCCATAGAGGGTGGGATCTCACTCACAGAATGTACACATAGTGTCAGCCATCTTTTTTTGGAAGCTAAGCTAGCAGGCTCTTGTTCTGTGGAGAAAGCTGAGTAACTTAGTAGGAGAAAGCTGAGTAGTAGGGGTTACCATCCTCTTTTTCCTGGACATGTCCGGCCGTCGAGATCGTACAAAATGTCCTGGATTCAGCTTTTGCTTTCTGCAGTCGCCATTCATTGTTTACATGCACACCTTTTGTTTCAATCTAACTGAATTCATTCCGATTGGTGAATCTGAATGTAGTGTTTACATGAACGCTAAACAAGTGATCGGTTGATATGCGTTTTAACATTGCTAAGAAAATTCCCGCTCCTCCGTGAGAGATACGAGACCGGTGCGTCTCACAGGTGTCGCTCGTCATCAGTAATCACGCCACCGGCCTCGCGTCGTTCTCCCGCGGCCCTCAGTCTCGTCCTGCTCGTCACAGTAAACATAATTAATGGCGACTGTAGAACGCAAAAGCCGAATCCCGGACATTTTGGGCGATCTCGAAATCCCGGACAGACTCGTCACGGAGACTCCACTAGTAACCTAGACTTGTTGTTTAACTACTGTGCTCTGTTACCGGTAGGCGTGGCCTCCTAGGGCAGCGAAGCAAGTGCATTCTGGGAGTTGTTGTCTTTCATCCACATAAGCTAAAAATAAATTTTCTGGCTTTTCTCAGTCTAGAAAGCTCCAAATTCAAAAATAATTTCACATTTCTTCTACATAAATGACCCATTTTAAATACACATTCATCTTTCCAGAGGTGAAGTATCCCTTTAAATAAATGCTATATGCTAATATAATAAATGAACAATTTTACCCAATATTTATGTATGTTTATGCTTATTAGAATATGTGCTGACACAAGCACTGCTAACTCAATCTCTGCTGAAATCAGTCTAGTTACGTTTACTGTGCACTTTGCTCGAGGAGGGTTATGTGTTTAACACACTAAGGCCCTGCTTACACCTGGTATTAAGATGCATTTTGATCGGCTGGATCACAAGTAGACGAGGGAGAAACATTCCCGTTTTTCAATCTATAACATTATCCTGTTTGCACCTTCATTCGCAAGACTACGGCAAACGTTGTGAGTGCATTAGAAATCATCAATGGTGAGAGAACATTGTGCTTAGTACGTTTTTCGTCTTCAAACCAAACTTGGTTCTCCAGCCGACAAAGTTTAAATCCAGTCTGGATAGCGCGCTTCCCATAATCTTTACGCATTAGGTCAGTAGGTGGAGAGTAGGCTTTTGTGGCTGTTCGAACTCATTTGACAATCTACACTACAAAAGCAATCTGGTCGAATGCATTTTTGTCTACCTCTGGAAGTGGACAAGCTCAAAACATTTTAAACCCCCCTTTACACCTGTATTTACACCTCTATACACATCGTCCACTTGTGATCCGATCAACCAAAACACATCATAATACCAGGTGTGAACAGGGCCTGAGAGAGTGTTCCAAACCAGTCACTAATGAGGGTCCATTTCATGCTGCCTTAGAAGATAACAGACAGTAGACAACGAGGAAGCTTCCTACATTTTGGAACAGGGGCATTAACTTATGCTTTCATAAAGAAGGGCCTGTAAAATGAAAATAGCTGATTCACATGCGCAGATTTTCATAATCCACCTGTTTTATTGAAGAGTTCCATCAAAAACACATGGAACAAAGCACAGAGGAAGATCTAGTGTGTTTGTGGATTTGTAGACGTGTGTGTGGGACGTGTGTAACTGTGTGTGTGTTTGTACGAGTGTCCGCTTCTCTGTATCTCAGCGGGGAGGCCCTATATATGATGAATACATGATGAGGAAGATTTCTCCAACTGAAGAGAGCTTCCCAAAGGAGAGCAGGACTCATAAGAAACATGAAAGCAGTTGAAAACACTCCTCTCTCTCTCTCTCTCTCTCTCTCTCTCTCTCTCTCTCTCTCTCTCTCTCTCTCTCTCTCTCTCTCTCTCTCTCTCTCTCTTCCTTACGCTCTTTACCTTTCTCACTCTCTCTTGCTGTGGTGACAGCAAAGAGGGCTCTCCAAGTCAGTGAGGCATGCATGTCAGGCTGTCACATCTATATGCATGTGGCCACAGTCTCTGACAGAACGTCTTCACTGGAAAGGTGTTATTTCTGCTCTGTGACCCCCAGCTTGAAGACTTTGACAGATCCAGAGGTGCCTGCTATATGTATTTCTTTACAGCGGGTTTAAATCGAATGCGTTTACTCCATTTGAATGAATTCAGTGTACAATTTGCATTTTACACTTGAAGAAGGTCATCTAGCTGTGAGAAGTTGCTGCTGAAACGAAAGACCCTTCAGATGGCTGTTATTTAATTTGTGTGTGGTTGCATGGTCAGTATGACTCCCAGTAAACCCCAAACCCTGACTTGCATTAAACGAACATTTCACAGCCGCAGTCGAATGCTTCTCTTCCAGTATTTGAAGATTTGGGGAAATGCCTGTGGCTCTTCCGGCACTGCCTTCAGCTCAAGCCCTCTGTGAATCATCTCTCAAGAGAGATGGACAGAAGAGGCTGACCTGATTTAACCTCTGCCTGGTCTCAGGGCTTGAGGGAGGGGTTAGCACTGGGACATAGAACTGTGAAAAATGATCAATATTTTCTGAGAAAATATTTTTGCAGCCTTTTGATGATGATATCTGATATTTTTCTCCAAATTAATTTATTTTCTCTGAAGATAGTTTTTTCAACCAAACAGCCAGTGTTGTAAAGTAGATTCAGATTGTTTATTGCAAAAAGCAAAAAACACAGTATATAGTTTAAAATATAGTTTTTCACACTATTTTTGTTAAATGATGATTTGAATAATGTTTAATATATATATATATATATATATGTCGAACAGCATTTATTTGAATTAGAAATATTTTGTAATGTTATAAATGTCTGGTAGCACTTTACAATAAGGTTCATTAACTAATGTTAGCTAATGTATTAACTAACATGAACTAACAATGTGCAATGCATTAGTTACAGTATTTATTAATCTTTGTTAATGTTAGTTAATAAAAATACAGCTGTTCATTGTTTGTTCATGTTAGTTCACAGTGCATAACTAGTTAATAATGTATATTAACTAAGATTAACAAATGCTGAAGAAGTATTGTTCATTCTTAATTCATGCTAACTAGGTAACTAATGTTAACTATTGAACCTTGTTGTAAAGTGTTACCAAATGTCTTTACTTTCACTTTTGATCAATTTAATCCATCCTTGCTGAATAAAAGCATGGATTTCTTTTTTTTTTTTAACTCCAAGAAAAAAGACTCCAAACATTTGAACAGTTTTGTACTTTATATACACCGATATAACAACTACTATATATATATATATATATATATATACATACAGCCTACATACGGTAAAGCGTCAGAAATTTAAAGCATACATTTCTGAGTTATGACACAAAGAGATCCTAGAGATCCACCTCATGTTGGCGCAGCTCAAACTCGCTGGTGTCGGCAGCTGTATTTCGTGTTACTCGGACTCATTTGCAGCAGTTTCCTTTGTGATTCTTGCGTGCAATTCATTTGTGGGGCAGCATTACTCTCCTGATGTTTGTCTGGAGCTGACAAGTGTTCTCTGGGACCTCGTTAGCACTATTAGCATGATGAAGTCTCGCCTCCACACGTAAAAAATAAACAGATTACAACACAGACAGGCAAGCGGCCCACTCTCAAGGCACTGCAGTGCAGACACACTCTCTTAGACTTCCCATCGCACAGTTTTGTCATTAAGGCAATTAGTGTCAGCAGACACCACGCTAACGACACCTCACTGAGGCACTTCCTCTAATCTGCCTCCACAACCTTAGACCAAATAACCCAGGCTGCGGAAAATGCAAACGCTGGAGCGTTTAACCCCATTTCGGCTCAGAAATGATCGATTTCTAAGAGTGAAAATCATGAAATTTCAGGCACATTTTTGCAGGTTTTGCATTAATAATAAACAGTCTGGCAACAATGTCAGTAGAGCTCAAATTAATGTCAAATTTAGATGATTTATGATTAATTGATGGCATTTCTCTCTCCTCCAGAAAACCATCACTGGAGGCAAATGTCTTAATCAAATGGCTGCATTAATATTTACTGTAGTCTTTTCCGGTAGACATGCTAATGAGTGTGGAATCCAAACGTTTGAATCCAAAATTTTAACGAAGCACAACAAAGCAGCCCAGGAATGATAACCACAAGTTGTGGCCTAGAGATATGACCATAAACTCTCAGCAGGAATAATATTTATATTAGTCTCTTAACACAAGACCGCTATTGCTCAAACATGGCCCTCTGAAAGTAATAAATTAGTTTGAAGGCAATCAAATATCAGTTATTACTTGAAATATGCACCATCCAAGCTTTGCATTGTTAAAGTAATTGGAGTAATTTATGTTCTTCTTGTCCTTGAATAAGAAAGTCCTCTTCTTTTTTTTTTTTTTCGTGGCCTGTTTGTCTATTCTTGGCATATGCACAGGATTGTTTTCCCTTCAATAAATTATTCATTTTTGAATCCATTATTAAAATGTCTCCTTGATCTATAGCTATCAGCTCTTCAATCTGCATTAAATAAATGGAAATAGATGCAGGATATGAGAATATAGTCAGGCATTATATCGTGGTCATATTTCTCAAATAACACATTGATTGTTTGCTCAGCACTGATCACCCACACTCATTAATGACTTTAATAAGCTCCTAAGAGGGATTTCTTTTTCATGCTGTAATGAAACATTTCTCTTAATTACTGTAGGTGGCACCACTTATGTCTACTATGTTGGCTGATCATTTGGCTCATTGAGTGTGTCATCTTGTGTTTTCCAGGTTTTTTAAACATTCAGTCCTGGCCAGAAAACATGACTGATTTAAGTGTCTTCGCCAATCTGGCAACCATCGGAGGCAGGTCTCTTTACAGGTAAGATGCAGGGCTCACTCTTTGTTGCCAGCTCTAGAAAAAGTCCTCCTCATCCTACTTTCACAAGTCTGTTGCTTTCTTCGAATGCACCTGGGAAACTCATTCTTCCAAATCAGGCATTTGTTATTACAACGTCACACATTTAAGTTGGAAAAATAACGCAGAGGTAGCCTTAACAAAACAAAATAATTATATTTTGAGCAGTGAACTTTAAAAAAAATCTGAATTCAAAATGATTATTCATTTCTATTACTTATTTATACATGGTATCAAAACTAAATGTTTGTATTATATAAAGCAAACCGTGAAAGTCAATTGAATAACTTTGCAGTTGTTGTCTTTCTGCGGTTCTGTAATCAAACCTTAAAAATAATTGGAATACAGCATGTAATAACTTGCTAAATCATTCATTATAATTCGCTACAGACTTGTTTTCCACTCACAAAATGCAAAGCCTGTCTGATGTGTTGTGCCTTTATCGTCCATGTTAAATGAATGTTTATTTAAAAGAGATATTTGTTTATAGTTTCTATTGATCGTGGAATTTATTCATCTCATGATAATCTGCAAAATTATCGTTTGATGAATAACTGGCCTGTAAGTCTGATAGATTTATAGCTGTTGAAATTGCATTCAGCACTAATTGTGTGACTACTTTTCCATTATCTCCTGATTTGCATCCTTTAGTCATTTTAGTGAATTGGACTAAAACAACGCAGACAGCATGTGCAAATGCGTAATTCACTCTTAGTGAATCCCCTCTTTCGTGTTTTCTAAAGAGGCTGAGTCTTTCTTGCCAAGAGTTCAAAGAGTACAAATGAAAAGCTCTATTCACACAGTGCAACACCCATTTGCTTAGAGTTAAAGAGTCTGGAGAGGCAGAAAGAGAGCAAGAGCACAGTTTTAACATGTGTGGGTCATTTGTTGAAAGCTCTACCACTGTAGCAATTACCGTTTGTCACATGATGTGCTCTGTGTCTGACACTGGCTTTTTGCCTGAAACACAGAGAGGAAAAAGTAGAGAGAAAGAGGAATAACAGAAGAGATGTCTCGGCGAGATGAGAGCGATGTCAGTGTCTAAGTGCACCTGCACGTTCTGACTCTCAAAGCCCCTTTGATGTGCTCTTCAGCACGCCTGCCCGTGATTAAAAACACTGTTGTGATTACGCCTCGGCATTAACCCATCTCATCACATGTGAAGTGGGAGATCCTCTGCGACGCTGGGTGGGGGACGCAAGCTAAACTTGCTTTAGAAAGGCAAAAGCATCTCTCATACTGACAAATCGCTCGTGCCTTTTGTTCATGAAGCCATCATTTCAGCTTTCTTTGTCAGATCTCATTCTTTTGTTTCATTCTTACTCATTCTGATCTGATCAAGACTCTCCAGGCTAAAGAAAGTCTGGTCTTCTTCGTTGTTTTTGATTGTTTAAAATTGTGGTTGTCAATTTAATGTGTTCATTCAGTTTGAAAAATTGTTCAATTAAAGTGAAATTTTATTTTATTAATATATATATAAAAATGTAACGTTATTTAAATAATTATAAATTATATAATTTTAATAAAAAGTTTGTATTGTATTTATTTAATTTGTTATATTAATATAAAGCCCTCAAATGTTTAATTATTATTTTGTATGTTGTTTTAAATATTTTTTTGTCACTTGTTCGTTGCTCAGACTCGTTCTCCCAGTTTAAAACTAGACTAAAGACGCATCTATTTAGCCAGGCATTCATATAAAATTTTTAATCTTACAGTTACTGTAAATTCGGCCTCTACTTCATAAACGCCAGAGGAGAACTGGCCCCGACTGAGCCTGGGTTCTCCCAAGGTTTTTTTTTTCTCCATTGGGTCATCTGATGGAGTTTTAGGACACCATCGGGTCACTTGATGGAGTTTTTCGGTTCCTTTGGCTTGCTCAGTTGGGGATATTCAAATTAAATGACCCATCATACCACTGATCAGCTCTACCAAACTTGGATGTCTTTTCCAGTAATAAACAAACACTGTTAATTTGTTTTGATTGATACTGTGAAGCAGCTTTGATACAATCTGTATTGTGAAAAGCGCTATATAAATATATTTGACTTGACTTGACTTGACTTGTTTGTTTGTTTATTCACACAGACAGACAGACACACACACACACAAACAAACAGATAGATAGATGTTGTGTATTCCCTTTATTTTTGTCACTGATTTAACCCCTCTTTAAAGTGTAAACTGTAACCTTTTGTCTCCTTGTGCTTTCTCGTGTGTTTAGTGGCATCTCTCTTCTGGTGCTGAAGCAGCAGTGGATTTCATCACTTCAGCTGCAGTCTCTTAATGAGATCAGTGCTGGAAACGTGTACGTCACCAACAACAGTCAACTCTGCTATTACAACACCGTCAACTGGACACGACTCTTCCGCACTAACACCCAGAAGTCCCTGATCCGCAACAACCGCGACCCCAAGGAGTGCAGTGAGTCCATCGCTCTGTTTTTACTATTGTTCCATTCGTTTTTAGGATAAATTAGTCATATCCTAGCATAGCCCATAGCTGTCAACATCGAACATTGAAAATAAGGAAGATTTCCCGGAATCCATCCCCAAAATAAGTGATTTTTTTTTTACATGACTCTAACAAACTTTAAAAAAAGCACTAATCAGTAACAGTCTAAAGAGTTTATAAATATGTGTGTGAGAGAGAGAGAGAGAGAGAGAGAGAGAGAGAGAGAGAGAGAGAGAGAGAGAGAGAGAGAGAGAGAGAGAGAGAGAGAGAGAGAGAGAAAGATAGTGTGTGTGTGTGTGTGTGTGTGTGTGTGTGTGAGTGAGTGAGAGAGAGAGAGGTAGAGAGAGACAGTGTGTGTGTGTGTGTGTGTTAGGGGTGTGACGGTTATTATATAACCGTGAGACCGATGGTTATAGTTGAACACCGTCATTAGAACTCTATAACCGCCAAAACAGTGTTATTAAAATATTTTTTTTTACAAACATTTTTTTTATCATAGAGATCTGTTTAAATACTAATATCAGCTTACGAGGGAAACGGAGTTAGTGGTGCTTCGGAAGCTGCTACTGTTGGAGATGATTCGGGAGAGGTCTGTCCTCCTTTACCGATCAAAGCGTGCACTGACACGGAGTAAAGCCTTGTTTATACTCGACGCGTCCGCACGAGCGCGAAGGTGCGCGCGGCAAAAATTACGTTGGGTGCGCAAGACCGAGTAGGCTACTTTACTGGAGGTCTAGCAACCCAAGTGCAAGCCACACAGATAGTTGCGTGTTCTGAGTTAACACAATCAGAGCGTAAAAATACGGGATATTTTACGGGAAAATACTAAGACGGGAAGACAGCGGGAAAAGAGCTAAAATGCGCGAGAAACCCGGAAAAAACGGGAGGGTTGACAGCTATGGCATAGCCAAATTTTAGACTTGCATCATAAGGTCTAGTCCAGTTTATTCTTGCACATCAAAATGCTTCATAAACAGTTCTTCACAACATCTACCCAACAATCTGCAACATCTGACCTGTGAGAAAAAGTCTTGAGGCTAGGATGGTTCTCAGGCTTCCAGCTGCTGTTTGTCCTGGTTCACCCGAACCACAGCCAGAGATCACGACGCCTCACGCTGAGCTCGCTGACTTTGAGGCAGTAAATTCGGTCACTTTGGAAGGTGCTGGTGCGGCTCCCTCATACCTGTCGTTCTGGCCGGGCCATTGCACCTCACCGAGCCTAGCGGGGGCCATGAGGACCCCGGGTTCCTCCGCAGATGGAGGGGGTCAGGAGATGTCAGACGATCAGAGTCTCACTCTGCTGTGAAATACGAGTACTGATGCAAGCCCCTGTGCTCCCTTTTTACCCTTCAAAATCACCCTTAGATCCAACATAAAGAGTTCTTTGAGGTTGTTTTTTTGTGTGTGTGGAAGACTTGAAGATGTGTGGAATCATGTGACCGTGAGAAAAGACCCCAAATGCCTCTGGTTTATGCATGGACCGTCAATCTATTTACCCATTCTCTGCAAATGTTAAGTCGCTTCATGAACAATCACAGGGAATTAATTGCAGGGAAGACCCTGCAACAATTTATGACATTTCAGATTTTTTTGTTTTCTAGGAGAAGCTGTAATCACCAGAGGGAATTTACTTTCACCTCTGTCTTTAAGAACTCTCTCTTTTCTCGCTGCTGAGTGATGTTTATGAAAAACGGCTAAAAACCTGTTTTTGCCCTTCTTTTCCATTGCGCAGGATGTTGTGATGCAACAGCAATCATTAATGTCTCGCGGCAACCGTAGCCTTTTGTTGGGCTTCGCGATCCCCATGGCTCTTACACATCTCCCTGGAAACCAACCCAGCACTGCTTTTGACGTCAACACAACCCAAATTGTGTGTTTTCAACCAGGTTAAAACTTTGAAGTTGGCATCTTTTTGATCCATCTGCCACAAACGTAGAGCTGAAAGGGTTTCCCACTTCTCTCTGCCGTTCCTCGTGCTGTTGGATACCTGCGTTAAGCACCAAGTTGGTCCTTGAACTAGAACTTGAACTTGAACATAATACATTGTGGAGGTTTTCATTATTTTCAAGTTGAAACATAAAATTCTAATATATTAGCAGCATAACAATTTGAATGAAAAGTTGAAAAGTCGAAATTTCTAGTATTGGATTTTTGCTTTGAATTCACCATGATATCAAAAAGGACAATATTTTTATGGAATATTGTTGTGTTCTTTAATCAAAATAACTTCCCCTCACTCTTGCTAAGACAGCTTTCTCTTCTTTGATGACGTGTGACAACCTGTCACTCACATGAGCAGCATGCAGTAGCAAACCACAACGATTCAAATGATCTAATCAATTACACACGGACAAAAGTCTTGCTCTTTTTTTTTCTTTTTCGAAAAGCTGTTTAACTCGGATATACATAACAATAGGGAAGAAAAGACAATCCGTTTCATGCCGACTTTGTGAGAGCTGTGCAGGTAAACCCCTGATCTCAAGAGGCACACTAGCGACTGACGCTACAGACTGTGGTCTTTAGCGTCCTTGTTAGTGCCTGTTTCCCATTCTGGTGACGCCGGTTGAATCCCACAAGTTCACGCTGTAAAATCCAGCATTATTGTTCCAAATGAAAGCAAGTAATGTTCTCATAATGCTTCTTCTCTCAGATATTGTGGCATTGAACTTGTGAAACAACCCTCCCGTGGAGGAGACGTAAATCGTCTGTTGCTTAAAAGAGAAGCATTCTGGATCTATACCCTGGACACTTTAGCTCCAAAAGGGTTGAATGAAGACTTTGACCTGAGGCCATTCCTGTAAATAACCTATGTCATTGAAAAAAAAAATTTTGTAAGTGTTGTGCGATCGTTTTGCTGACTTGATGTATGACATATGTAACACACCATTGTGGTATCCTTTGTATATTTACAGTTCTTGCTCATCTACTATTAGTGTTTACAGTGGTAGAGATACTTTTCCAATAAAACTTTTTAGGCTGTGCTTTAAGCACTGCAGGCCTTTTTTAGCTATCTAATATATTTCTAATAAATGTTTCTGTATTATAAATGTTGGTATATACTTCTTACATATTTTTATCTGCTTTTCTGATGAAATTGCTTTTTCACTTGATTGGTCCTATCATGGATGTATGTGATCATGTGACCATGCATGGCTGTATATATGGAGGTGTGTCTCCCCACTTGTTTATGTCTGATGAAGGGCTTGGGCCCGAAACGTTACACGTGGTGAGCAATTATTAAACTCACTTAGGAGCACTTTCTGGTGTGCGGACTCATTGTTTATTTTTTTCCAAATGAAAGCAAGAACATGACTTTTTGTTCACATTGTCATAAGTTTGCTCATATTTAATACATATTAGTTAACATTCATATTTTAACTGTGGTTTCGAATCTCTTGACCCCGATATAGCTCTTCAGTGATATTATTCTCATCATTAGTTTCAGAAGTTTGTCTGTTGAGGAGGACGTCTGTGAGACTTGCTGAAGTCATGTCAGCAGTATTTTAAAACACTCTCCCAGCTGCTGCAAAATCCAGTGCCTCAGTGGGTGGGCGCCCGGACCATTCTGTCCTCATTTCAAATTGAAATGCGGCAGTTCATATACAGCCAGCTTCGTACAAGCGTAATACATCCATGACCGGACGAGTAACGCTTTTCACAGATGGCGTGTGCATTGTGTTCAGTCACGGTTTGACAAAGGATCTTTTCCATCTATCGACTGAACGTTTCCCTGACAGCATCATTTGGAGACAAATGTGCAATAGATTGAAATGCAGATATGGACAGAAATTAGTTTTTCATTGTAACCCCTGGAACAGGTGACATTTTATTAGAAAAAGTCAATTAGAGCAGTCACTTGCACAATTAGCACTACATTATAATTTAGGCAAATATAAAATTCTGCATTTTTATTCTAAAAATATATCCATATATCATCTATTGCCATACATTATATATATATTAAAATTACATTAAATTGCATATACTGCCAGTGCCATTCAAAAGTTTGGGAGCGGTAAGATTGTTTATTGTTTTTGAAAGAAGTCTCTTATGCTCACCGAGGCTGCATTTATAAAAACTGTAATATTTTATTAGTATTACAACTTAAAATAACTTTTATATATATTTAAAAATTTAATTTATTCCTATAATGTCAAAGTTGAATCTTTAGCAGCCACTACTCCAGTCTTTCAGTCCAGATGAGCCTGTGTTATCTGTTTTTACCAGTTGTTATCAGGGAATAACATACCGCTGGATGGCGCGATTGACCAATCAGAATCAAGTATTCCACAGAGCCGTGTAATAAAAATGTATAATATATATATACATTTTGTATTATCATTTATTTAAATAAGACAGGCTTTTGCCACTTTCAGTGGTAGGACAGATGAGAGATGATAGGAAACTATGGGGAAGTTAGTTCTTTACTGGCATGAGTGCTCTTGCATTAATGATAAACATATCTTTTGCAGTTTTGGATCGTATGGTATGTGACCCGCTGTGCTCTGATGCTGGATGCTGGGGTCCGGGGCCCGACCAGTGCCTGTCCTGTCGGTTCTTTAGCAGGGCACGCACCTGTGTTGAATCCTGCAACCTGCACGAAGGGTAAGTTGTTAAACGCCACACTCAATGCCACTGATAAGTTAAATTGACATGTAATGTAGATATGTATATATAACTCCACAAAACTATATTTGTACAGGACTTGTTTTACTACATGAATCGACAAATCTCAAGAATCATAGGTGTGCTCAAGCTATGTTGTTGGATTATTTGCATACACTTTGCGGTACAGTTTATTAATGTTCGCTTGTAGAAGATGTGTCTTCCTAAGGTTGAACAATAGCTATTTGTTCTACAGGGATTTCACAAAGATTCATGTCTACATCCTCTAGACAAACAATAATAAAACAGCAGAGCAGCACGTCCCCTGGCTTTGGAGAGCAGGTTGCAATGATGAAATGTAAGCTTGGTTGAGCTGGAAAATAAATAACAGTGTTTGGGTGAGCTCTACCTCATATGACGTCTACATCAAATACAGCAGTGTGTGGAGCACCATGACAGAATAAAGAACTAAGTAAAGCCTAGGTTTTGTTTTCACACAGGCACAAAGATTTAAGGCAGATAAACAGACACACACACGTATGAGTGTTTCCATGGGCACTTTTGACCCTGTGTACTTGAAGAAAAGAAACTCTCTTGAAACACACTTTTCAAACTCACTAGTTTATCCTTTCCACGCAATAAAAATGTTATAAGATAATTTTTTCTTGAAATTAATTGATGGTTTAATGATATTAATAAAAGATTAAACAATTTAATAATATATGACATATTTTCATAGTTTACTGTATGTTTTATAGTCTGGATATGTGACAAGGTTAAAATAATAAAATGTCAACTTTAAAGGGATAGTTCATCCAAAAAATAAAGAATAGACTTCTTTTAACACTTAAAATGTGTTTTTGGAAAAATATCCAAAATTAGTAATTAATTTTAAAGTAACTTTTACTAATTAGTCACAAATTTTTTTCAGTGTTGTTTTGGACCACATTGACTTTCATTGTATGTGCACACACAACCAAAAATATAAACTTTTGTGAAGAAAAGTCATATAAGTCTGGAATGACATGAATGACAAGAACAAAGAAATTTGGATGCACTACCCTTTTAAAAGCATTTTAAAAGTAGGAAAAATAAAGGTGCAGTAAAATATTTCCCAAGACAAATGGCCTTCATTTAACTATTTTTTTTTTTTTTTTTTGATTTAATAAAAGCACAAATACTGTACATATACTGTGTTTGGCTAGTCACACATTAAAGTAGAGTGGGTGGATATGTAGGGCACATGAAATTGTAATGTGTGCCAAAACACTCTAGAAAACATATTTTGTGTAGTAAATCTGTGTATTTTCTTGTCGTCCTTTCTTGTTTCTTGTGCAGCCAGTAATAGAATCAAGAAACTTTACTGCCGTACCATGAGAGCAGCAGGCGTAATGATATGACGCAGCGCCTGAAAATAGGCTACCTTCCGTCAACACAACGGAACTATTTTCAGGCGCTGCGTCATATCATTACGTATGAATGAAGCTCCACAAGTCGAAAAACATCCGCTGATGTAATTGCCGGTAGATTCTTCAGGGAAGTTGTGAAGAGTAACGTTAGCGCTCCTGACTCCATTTCACCGGAAGTCGCTTTACACAACAAACGCTGAACCGGATGTGCGTTCTAACTTCCGTGAAAAAGGCCTATTATTACGCAGGAATGAGAGTATAGTTCCTAGCCATATCAGCCTAGAAAATCGCAACTTTACATTTTCCGTCGGTCTTAGTGCACGATGTAACTACAGAAGAGTCAAGTTTTAAATAGGAAAAATATCGAAACTCTTTGGTCATTTTTTTTTTTGAGAAATGCTAATGGTCTTGTCCACTTCAATGATGTATGCTAAGCTATGCTAAAAGTGGTACCGCGAGAACCGGAGATCGGCTGAATGGATTCAAAAACGGTAAAACTCAACAGTTTAACTCTGGGGGAGTTGTAAATTGAGCCTATTTCCCAAAAAAGTGGAGTATCCCTTTAATATTTGATAACACTTTATTTTGATGGTCCTCCAACAGACATTCCACTGACTATAAGTAACTTTGCAACTACATTTCAACTTATTCTAATCCTAACCTAACAGTCTAACGTTACTAATATCTAATGAGAACTTAGTTGACATGTAGTTGCAAATTAATGAGAGTTTGTTGGCATGTAGTTGCAAATTAATGAGAGTTTGTTGACATGTAGTTGCAAAGTTAAGTTACTTATTGTTAGTATAATGTCTAAAGTGAACTGTCGAAATAAAGTGTAACCAGACATTTTATTTATTGTCTCTGTGTTATTTCATGGTACCCTGTGTCTTTATCTCATCAAACTCCTAAACAACCCAAGGAAAAATGAATCATTTTGTTTGCCATGGCACTGTAGATTAGAAAGTACTTTGCTGTTGATGTTCTCGTTATGCTGCTTAACTAACTTAACCAGCCAGGCTCCCTTGGTAAACCGCCTTTACCAATACCAAACCAGCACAAAAATCTTTTTGATAGTGAGTGTCTGTCTAATTCCTCAAAAAATTGTTTTGACATTAAGCTCCTTCTCTTGGTTAACACATTTGGAATAAGTGAACAATAAAGGTGTTAATCAGAGCAGTGAAGAGAGTAAATTACAGATTGGTTTTGAGTTCCCTCTTTATTTGTTGTGTGCTTACGAACTGCTCAAAGGGAAAGATGAATATCAGCTTTTGATTGATTTGACTGAGTGAAGCAGCTAAATTTAATTTCTCCCTTGCCCAGAGCTAAAACAAGGCAATAAACAAACAACATTCATTTTCGCATTCTAAAACAACAGTCATTTGCCATTTTGAGACGGCCCGTCGTCGTCCTTTGAGTGTTTAGGACTAGGACTGTCATGGATGGGTGCACTGTATTTTATATAAATGCCACATCCATGTTGGTTTTGCATTGATAGTGAATCAGCACCAGGGCTCGTGCACCCTGCGATCGTCCCACATGATTCTTTTGCCTTGCAGACTGGCCGGCTCTAGGCCCAAGCTGCTCACCAGGCCCTATGTGGTCGAGAAACGGGAGGCAGGTTTGGAGAGGTACAGCACGGACACGGATGCATCACTGTCTCGCACTGTCACGTCCACCTACTCACCCGTCCCACACGAGTCACCCAGTGCTCCGCTGTTTTTGTGTGTGTGTGTGTTTGTGTTTTGATTTGCAGGGTGATCTCAATGTTTTCTCTGTCTCTCCTCTGGTTGTCGGCCTCTGCGGTCTCACTCGCTGTTCACACAAGATGATTCACTCAGTATTAGGGAACAGACAGCTAAAAAATGAAAATACCCTCTGTGGTGTTTGAGCTCTAAATGAAAGATTTTGAAGATGATTAGGACCGCTTTTGTTGTGTGGTTTGCTGGAAGCAAGCAGAATGTTTTGTGCTTTTTTACAGCTGGTATTGACATTCATTTCAGATGATTGTTTAACAAGTGGCTAGTGTTAAATACGGATATCAGAAAACAGTCCAAAAGGCTTTCTGGTTCAGTTTTCAGTGTCTGACACTATTAGGGAGGGAGGAAATGTAATTTATTTATTTATTGAAATAAATTAATATCCCCTTCACCAATGATGCATTTAATTGATCAAATATGACAGTGAAGGCTTTTATAATGTTACAAAATATTTCTATTTCACATGCTGTTCTTTTGAAATTTCTATTAATCAAAAGAATTGATTAACATTGATGATAACAATAAGAAATGTTTCCTGAGCTTCAAATCAGAATATTGGAATGATTTCTGGGAGATCATGTGACACTAAAGACTGGAGTAATGACGGCTGAAAATTCAGCTTTGCATCAGAGGATCAATTATACGTTTTAAAATATATTAAAATAGAAAACAGTTTTAAATTGTAGTAAAATTTCAAAATAATATTACTGTTTTACTGTATTTTTGATTAAATAAATGCAGCCTTGGTGAGCATAAGAGACTTGTGAAAAACGCCTGTAAATCACACACCTGCAGTTGTTTATGAATCTACAAAATTCAGCCAAGTCATGTTTCACATTAGACATCAAATGGAGATACAGAAACAAACATGTTTTGCATTTTTCTAGCAGTAGCATTCATATATTTCATGTTCGATTTTAAGTGCATATTTGTTTACTTTTGAATGGTAAACCATTTTGTTTCTGTATTGGGTCTCCACTTGATGTCCAATGTCAAAATGTGTGTCCTAAAGAAGCAAACAAAGTTGTGAACAAAGAGAACACAGAGTGAACCAGGAAAAATGCTGAGCCTGTGAAGTTAACGTTCACATAAAGGGAGAAAGAGAAGTCCTTTAATGATAAAGGGGTCTTCTAAAAGCTTCCTCACAGTCTACACAAAATGTCCTGTGCCTTTTAGATAAAGAATAATTCATTCTCATTTAATGTAACACTCATTGACATAGCACGTCAATCATAAAAAAAAATATTTTAAATATTTTTCTCCCTCACTGAGCTGCCGTCCTCCACATGTCACGGCAACGGATGTCAGCTTCTAAAATGTCACTACCGTCTTCAGACTAGTGATGGAACCAGGAAGCGACTGTGTTTGCCTGTATTGAACCGCTTTGTGATCATTTGTTTCAGAGGTCCCTGGCTGATTTCCTCCGTGTGGTGCTTTGAGGTGTCCCTGAATGTGCTTGATGAATTGTCACCTCGATAGGTGGTGAAGGCTGACTGTTTACTTTTGGTCAATAGTAACTGTGTTTGCCAGCTGTGGCAGCTGTCTGAGAAGTGCTGTAAACACCTGGCGGATGTGTTGGATTCCACTGTTGCCTCCCTACGGCCTTGTGCCTCAGGCACTGAATTCCCTTCGGCTGCTCTTTCACAATCTACCTGTGTTTGTGTGTGTGTGGATGTGCGTGCATGTGATGACTCTTCTTTTACTGCCTGTGATTCAGCCTTTCCTCATTCAGATCTTGAAATCTGAAGTGTACATAAAGACCTAATATCTAGTCTGAAATTGGAGAGTTGTCTTTACTTTAAAAGGCTAGTGATTGAATCATCTAGATTAGTGGTTCTCAACGGGGGCGTTCAGAGAACAACGGGGGGCGTTAGACGCAAGAGTCTTGAAAGGGGGGCGTTCAGGTGTTAATGGGGGGCGTTCACGAGTAACGGAAATTTGTGTTCATTTACTGTGATTCATTTTAAGCATTTAGTAATTTATTTGTAATAAACACTTTAAGTGGGCTATTAAAAAAGTGTTAGGACCATATATGTTAAATTATGTTGTAAAACATATGCGTAGATTGTGATGTCATATTGTGTGTGCGCGCACGCCTATGGTGCGCGTGAAAGAAAACGTCAGCAGCGCTCAAATAAAAAAAAGAAAATCATTCGTCCGCGGCCGTTCTAGCCTACTCCTGACCGCAAGTCCACCGTCAGTATACTAGCAGGTTTTTTGTGTTCATTTCTATTGCATTACGATTGAAAGCAGTATCAATAATGTCAAAAATAATGTGCAGTCAAGTTCGGGTGTGAATGCTGTTTAAATGAGTGTTCTCACCGACACGCTTGTTGTGATTCTTCTTCCAGTTTAATGTACATGTAGCCTAAGCTATGTATCGTTACTTTTGCAACGACTATATTATTTTTCCAGTTATAGACCAGCGCTCTGACTAGAATCCAGCGCTGGCTAGAATCTGCATTCACGCGCACAAACATGTGTTTCGCACAGACAACAATCCAGCGCTGGCTAGAGTCACGCAGCGGAGGAATGGAAAGTTGACATGCCATTAAAAACTATTGACTTAAGTATTGAAACACTTCTATTTTTTCAAATATTTTCAATAAATCATGTTCCCATTTACTCCGGCGACGAATTTCAAAATTAAACTAAATTCTATTTATAAGGTAAAACTTTAAATTTTTTAGGCATTAACTAATTCCAATGCCTAATGCCAAAATGTTTTCTTTGTTCACCAAGTAATTTACTGGTCAGGCATTATTGTTAACTCAATTTGAAAATGACAATTTGATGGATAATTTTTATATTATATTAATATTTAAATATATTCTGCAATCACATTTTGGTAATGTAGGCTATTCATTCCGCCATCACATCTGAGAGCGAAACGCTGCTTGGGTAACGTTAGTTTCAAGATATAAAAACAAATAATAATACAATAATAATTGAATTGTTCGTGTGTTTATTCTTGTTAGAAGATTTTTCTTTTTACTGATTATGAAAACAAATTAATCACGACAAACCAAATTAATTGTAATTGTATTAATTATACCTGATACCAAGGTATTTTAGGCCTACAATTTTAACATAATTTTTCATGAAAAATCATGATTGTATATTTATTTTTAAGTAAGGTTAATGAAAGCAGCTTCTTGCAATACTCTCCTAAATGCTAATAAAACCTACGTGCAAACATTACCGCTTTAATGACTGTCCTTTATTTTTCAGTGCATTTGTTTTATAATATATGGCTATTTATGTCATGGGATTAATATAATATAACTATTATTATGTAGTAGTGTAATTTAGACAAACACAACTAAAAGAGGTTTGAATTTTTCTTTGTTTAATTTGCACACTGAATATGGGTTGGAGCTTTTAATTTTGAACTCTCAAAGTGCACCAGATTGATGCATTTAACATTAAAATGCACACATTTTTCTTACGGGGGGGCTTGCCCCCCGAACCCCCCTAGAAGGCCCGAGGTTCACCCACCACAGATTTACCAAAAATCCTGTGAGAAACACTGCTATTGCTATTCAATGCAGTTTATAGCTTGTTTTTTGGATTAATCGCTGTGGAGTATAGTTCGATTGTATTAATAAATGACAATTTTGTACTTATTTCATCTGTTACTCGTTCCTGCTCGCTCATTAGTTTGGGGGTGGGGGGTGGTCGGGGACCTGGATATTGGATAGGGGGCGCTGGCCCAAAAAAGGTTGAGAACCACTGATCTAGATCCTTGACCTTGAGCAGGAATTCCTAGAAGAACTTTGACGATTGACGTGCTATTATTCCCATCTGAAACTTGAATGCTCTTGAACGGTCATTAAATGTCATTGTAGTGTGTTATGTTACCTCATATTTTTCTCTTTCTCTTTTATAGGGATGTGCGTGAGTTCGCAAATGGTTCAGTGTGCCTGGAGTGTGACGCGCAGTGTGAGGTGGCAGATGATGACGGTCTTACCTGCACTGGGCCTGTGAGTTCAGTCATATTTATCTCCAGCTACACTTAGAAAATAATAAGCCAATAATATCAGTCTTTAAAAACAACAACATTAGCACAACTGTACAATTTTAATTGACATGGTGTTTTAGACATTCTTTTTTTCTGATTATAAACAACTTTATTTTTTTTTAAAGAAATGAATACTTTTATTCAGCAAGGACATATTAAATTGATCAAAAGTGACAGTGAAGCCTTTTATAATGTTACAAAAGATATTGAATAAATGCTGTTCTTTTGATCCTTCTCATCAAAGAATCCGGAAAAAAAATGATCACAGTTTCCACAACAATATTAAGCAGCATGACTGTTTTCAACATTGATAATAATGAGAAATGTTTCTTAAGCACCAAATCAGCATATTAGAAAGATTTCTGAAGGATCATGTGACACTAAAGACTCCGTCAGTAATTCAGCTTTGCATCACAGGAATACATTGCATTTTAAACATAGAAATAGAAATAGCTATATTAATATTTCACAAAATATAAATTTTTTTACAGTATTTTTCATCAAATAAAAGCTGCCTTGGTGAATATGAGAGGCTTCTTTCATAAATATTTGAAGGGGTGATATAATGCCCTTTTCATAAGATGTAAAATAAGTCTCTGATGTCCCCAGAGTGTGTATGTGAAGATTTAGCTCAAAATACCCCACAGATATTTTTATATAGCATGTTAAAAATGTCACTTTTTTGAGGGTGAGCAAAAACGCACCATTTTTGTGTCTGTCCCTTTAAATGCAAATGAGCTGCTGCTGCCGCACAGAGAGCGGAGCAACAACAGCTTGTGTCCTTTTACCTCACACAGAAATGCACTGAAATTTTCAAAAACGTTTAGTTTTTTATGCTCAAACCGGAGTCAGACAATGATGGAGAGACTCAAGAAGAAGTGACAACATGTAGAATGCAACAGGACATTTCTAAATGGTTAGTTGATGCATTTATGTAGCTAATGTATAGTAGTTATCTTCTAATCATTGATTAGCATATTAGCATATACTGTCTTGATAATCTCTAAATCGCGTTCCTGAGGGCGAGTGTATGAAAATTTTAGGGTTGGTGATGTCACTAAGCCGGGAGGAATGTCATGTAGTCCCTACCAGCCGTTTGTTGTAGTCCTTAAAAAGTTATTTCTTTAAAAGAAAATATCTTCCTTTGCTTTGAACTTTGAGCGTTGTAACTTTGCAGATGTTGTTTATGCTCAAACAGCAACATTACACACTAACTAAAGTTAGAAAAGTGAGATCATAATCAACCACCCCTTTAGAAAAATCTTAACAACCCTAAACTTTTGAAAGGTAGCTTTAACGTCATAAATATAATGAATAATCAGCGCAATCAGTCTGATCAAAAGTATTTTAAAGTACTTTTTCACATTTTTATTTTTATTTATATTTTTATTTACAGTGTTATATATAAGTGTTTTCTTTCTTAGCCACTGATTTAGACCAGCCTCTCGCATAAACCCCCCCTTCAAAGGCATATGTCATAGTGATTGACAGGCAATGAGTGTTTCTGATTGGCCAATCCCCTGAATCCTCCTTTGCTCTTTGCAGAGTATAGAACTGTCACATTTACCCCTTTTCCACCAAAGCATTTTGAGAGCCGGTTCGGAGCCGGTGCCTACTCGCAAACCAGTTCTTTGTGTTTCGACAGCCAAAGAACCAGTTCTCGGCCAGGAAAATTGGTTCCAAAGCGGCACCAACTCTTTGGTGGACTAGAACCGTTCTTTTACCACGTCATGCTTACGTCGGGCTAAGACGTATGGCGACGTACACAGTGACGTAACGACGTCGTTCGCTGGGCTCTCTAGTCAGTGGAAAAACATACAGGTTCTGAGAAGGTTCACAAGTTGAACCAACTTTCCACCTTTTTTGGTGGAAACGAGGCAAAAGACAACCTGCCTGTGTCAAGTGAATTTAGATAAATTACCGACCATCATTATTTCTTACTGGCAACCAGGGGCGTCACTAGGATTTTCATTTTAGGGGGGCTAAGCCCCCAATATGATAAAAAAAAAAAAAAAAAAAAAAATGTAACACTTTAGTTTAGGATCTAAAGATCACTATTAACCATTTTCATTACGATGCAAAGGCACGGTTTTATAATAACTGTGGTCCCTAATGTGAGGTAGGGCAAATAAGGGGGTTCCGGGTCTCCCCGAGAAAATTTTGATTTCTCTGATCTACATATGTGCATTTTAAGATGTTCTGAAGGCCAAAAAACTTGGATAGTGGGCAGCTGATTATTTTTCTCTCCTCATCAGCATCACACTCTTTTTCTCTTTGTTTTTATCTTGCCCTGTCTCTTCCCCTCCTAAAGCTGAGCTTTGACTGATATAGGCTTTTCATTTTTGTCTGTCAGTGAAGAAAGTAAACATAGGGTCAATTGATAGGTTGATTTCGCCTATGAATCATTTTCTCAGACGCGTTTATTTACTGAAAGCTACTAAAGGTAATTAAGTTTATTAAATGCATTCACAATATGTAGGCTACACATTTATTATTGATCTTATGCCTAACACAGGGCCGTAGACAGGGCTTTAGTCACAGAGGTCCTAAATTTGAGGTTGGTAGGGGGTTCAAATTTTTTATTTCTCTGATATGTGCATTTCAAGACGTTTGAAGACCAAAAAAGGATAAGAAATAGCTTTAAAACCATGTCAGTGGGCAGATTATTTGTCAATACCTGCTCTCTTCTCATCTCCATCACTCTTTCTTTTTTTCTCAGTCTCTTCGTCCCTTTCTCTTCCCCTCCTAAAGCTGAGCTTTTTTAATTTACTAAAGGCTACAATTTGTATTATATCCTCAATATGTACACATTCATTATTAATCTTGTGCCTAACATGATGAAAACGGCTTTGTTAATGTTTCTTGTAAACTAATTATTACATTACATGAGTCACGTTACAGCCTATTTTCAGTTCAAAATGGCGAAATTAGACAAAACTATATTAGTTTGCCTGATTATTTTTTGTCATTCGTTTAACATTTATGACCTAAAAAAAGTAAAATATGAAATGTTAAGTTTAGCTACTTACATCTTATCTCGCACTTGACCGTACGCGTCGAGTCGCACTGTTAAAATTCGCGCTCAGCTTCTGTGAACATAAAGCCTGCCTACTTTGATTTGATTGGTCATCTCAAATATTCTGACATTGACGAGCAGTGACAGACCAATGAGGCTCAGATGAACACACATGAACACACACACACACACCCTGTCCTCTGTTTCTGACGTGCTCTCTGCTCGGCGCCGCTGCGGATTGAAGATGAAGAACGCGCTGAATCTGATTATAACAAGACTGAAGCGAACACGAATTTGTGTAGCCTACATTAATCTCACATTTTTAGGGGGGCTAGGCAGAAGTTTAGGGGGGCTGAAGCCCCCCTAAAAAGGGCCTAGTGACGCCCCTGCTGGCAACTTTATTTTGCATTATTTAAAAAAAAAAAAAAGCAAAATCTGTATTGTTATTCTTATGGCAAATTAATTATTTAGCTGATTTTCTCTTTCTGATATTCAGGACAGTCTAATATTGTGTTCCTTATATTTTAATTTTATGTTTTGGTGGCATAATTTTAAAATATCTGTACAGTAAAGAAAAGGGCTTTTTGGTGACCAGTTGAATCTTTCTTATATGATTCTTTCATGTATTTTTTTTTTTTCGCGTCAGATTAATCATTAATCATTAAAGTGCAGTATAAATTCCTCATTTAATTTCATTATTTTACTGAGATTTTGCAAGGTCATTCACCAAAGATGCTTTTTCTTGCATTCGGTGCTTGGTGATTGTTAATTTTGGATTCTGTGTGCATGTTTCTTTCATTTCAATGCAATCTCTTTCAATATATATTAGCTTAAAGCACAAACAGAGCTGAACAGCAGACACCGCCTTCGATTGGCTTGGTCAAATGATTAATTGAATCCCTTGTCGAAGTGTACTTTTGCTGCCGTGGGATTGATTTTACTTCTTGTTAATTTAGTGAGAAAGTAGATTAAGTTGCCTAAGCTTGGCAAGTGTTTACAGAGAGTCCTGCCCCATAGAAAACAACTGAGAGTGGGATGAATAAGCTGTTTGGATGTCCATGAATCTGATCAGGTTAGAGACATTACCACAGATGGGCTGTGTGCTCAGCGCTGCCCCTTTTTCAAAACAGCCTCAAGCACTTTGGTTTAAATTGATGACTACATGACAAGATGCGTACGGCCGTGTGCTTGTGTGTGTTGGCGAAAGAGGATTTAGCCGATCCGTCTCTAAAGCTCAGAGGCCTCGGGCTGTTGTCTGCTTGAGTCAAACAGAAAGGTCTCGCAAATGACGCGATCATGAGCCCTCCGAGACCCATACCAGCACAAACATAGACAGAAAAAAACTCTAAAACTGAGTGCGTGTCCTGACTTTTTTTTTTCTTCTTTTTTTTTAAACCTGTCCCTGGAAATTTAGATGATAAATATTCCTCTTTCATGTGGTTTTTGCCTGATCAAAGCCTGTTTATCTGTTCAGTTCAGTCAATGTGCCATGTCGATGTGAGTATGTGTACATGTTAGTAATTGTTATGAAGGCATTTTGCAGTGTAAAATTATTGACAGCTAAGCAAATCTCCTTGTAGCCCTTGTGTCATATGTAATCTAAAAAAAATATGTATTGAAAGATATTTGTTGTTCTGCTCTTAATTATTTATTTTTAATAAAAGTCATATGTGGTAAAAAAAAAAACTTCATTACAGTAATGGGAATATTATGAGAATTGCTTTTGAGAATTATAATAATAATTGTATAGTAACATCCAGACGAAAAACTTCACATTCCTAAAATAGACCATTGGAGACAATTCATACTTTGCACGTGACGTCACAAGTACTGGCTGGCGGGCAAGAACGTCGTTCTCCAGCAACGAAACCCAGTAAACTAATCAAGGATCTTGCCAGGACGTCGCCAGGTTTACTATACAAAAGTTGGTGTTTTGAGGTTTGTGATTTCAATGGTTTTCAATGAGAACCAGAGATGACCCAACAGTAGAGCTAGATATTATTTACGGAGGAATTATTACTGCTCGATTATCTTAAAAAACCTTGTCTGCTTTACACAATTTAGCTACCTTGGAGTTAATCCTATTTCTAGTCCATAGTTATGCAGCTAGCTCGCTAACAGACTTGATAGCTACTAAAAGACCCATAAGACCTGGAACTACAGGACTCTACGTTGAAAATACCCGTTTGTTGCCCGCCAGGTATCCATGGTAGTCACGTGACTGCAAAGTATGAATATGCAAATAATAGACACACTAAAGTGATCACCAAGTGATCCAACTGACTTTCTCCAATAAGGACTTTACACACCCATAAGCGTCTGAGGTGATGCAAGGCTTAGCTAAGCTGTTAAAATGTTTGTTGTTATTAGTGCAGATTAACTGCTGAGTGGTCTAACCTACCTGTGAAGCAATCAGCAACATCTGCTTCACAAAGGCATAATTAAACAACACTAACAAACAGTGTTTTGTGTGTGGAGAGGAAATGGAGATGTGTGTGCAGCAGGTGTCTGGAGAAGCAGCACAATTAACAGAAAAAGTGATGATGCTTTCTAGGTAACCTAGCCTTGGAGGAGTTTTACATACACCTTTATCTCTGTGCTATGCTACGGATGGCCCAATGCAGGAATTAACATTCAGTGTTTCCCCTAGGATTTTTTTTCGGGGGGGGGGGGGGGACTGCTAGTGTTGCGGAGCGGGCGTGTTACGGATACGTGGTGTAAATTTTTTAGCAATCAAAAAGCATGTCTAATTAATTGAAATAGTGTATTATGAATCATTAAACGTACAACATTTAAAAAAAAAAAATATGAAAAATTCTGTTTTGTTTTTTTCTGGTAATAAAATGAAGACATAAAAGACAAATTTTATCATTTATCATCAATTTTAATCATATGAAATTAAATAAACTTTTTGTCAAATAACGTGCTGCACAATGAGCTTCACTGTTAAAATTAAAACATGGATTATTCCTTAAATTCAGTTTTGATGATCATTTATTTGGATTAGTGTTAGTATTATTACATTGGGACATATCTAAATTCTACTGTACAACGGTAATATATTTCTGTCAAGTTAAACCGAACTTTTATTTTGACGGGTTGTCGTGAAGACCTTTTGAGTTTGTGTGTTTATGTCATAATGATAGTTTTTCTCAAATGAAGCGGTTAAATGATCACGAAATGACTTTCGGAGTGGATCTAGAGCCTGGAGAGGAAGTTTATGCATTTGTGTCTTATAGGCAAAAAAACAGCGCAAGCGTCACACGTGCTTCAGTGTGTGTGTGTGTGTGGTAAATGAAACTGCGCGTCGGCTGCACCATTCAACACAGAACAAGCAGGATTCGTATTTAAATTGTCTTTGTGGTTTAATATCCACACACACTTGTCTACATCGCGATTTGATTTCAAGTTTATACTGAACTGCTTTCTATTTATTCCTCAAAAGATTGACAAATTCCATGAAATTCCGCGTTATACAGTAAATTTCTTTTTTATGACTGGATTTCGTCAGCAATTTAGGGGGGGCGGGGGGTCGTTTTGGGTAGAACAATGGTAGGGGAAACACTGACATTGACTCGCTGGGCCATCGTATTTCTTTCTCTCTTTTTTACTTACCAAGGAAGACAGTAAGCTTTTTCAGAGCTATATAACAAAATGATGAGTAAACCAGCTAAATGAGGAGGCATTTGGTAAGCTTTATAGCAGCCTACAATGCATGCAAACTAAATTGGACAGTCAACATTCGCAATTAAAACTTCATCAGAAACAATACTAATTTACTTCCGCCGGGTTTCTTTAATTAACATGCCCCCAAACTCAATGATTATCCAGAGTTTCCCCACTGGTAATTATGACATTCTGGTGACATTCATGCACGCTATTCTCATAGCCATGATCATTTTGATAAGACTTGAAGGTAAAATGAATTCAATAGATTTATTAACATATTAAATTAATAATGCAATGCTGAATAGAGCAGCATGCTAGTCATGTAGTTGGGGTTGAGTGTTAATTTGTTTATTTAGTTTTTAGCCTTTTGTCACTTAATAGCAATAGTAGAGGGTAGATGAGAAATGATGGGGATAGTTGACCCAAATATTTAACTTTTATCACCATCATTCTTATGTTATTCCAAACCAGTACGACTTTTTCTTCTGTGGAACCCAAACGAAGAGACAGTATTTTGTGAAATGTCTTTTTTGTCTATACAGTGAAAGTCAAAGGAGTCCAGTGTAATTTAGGACCCCATTGACTTTCATTATATGGACAAAAACATTCTTCCAAATGTCTTCTTTTTTTTTTTTTCCTGTTTTAATATATTTTGAAATGCAATATATTCCTGTGATGGCGAAGCGGTATTTTAAGCACTCATTACTCCTGTCTTTTTCTTTCAGAAATAATTTTAATATTCTGATTTGTTGCTTAAGAAACATTTCTTATTATCATCAAAGTTGATGTTTTGTGGAATTGAGAGTTAGAGTCAGAGTTAGAACAGCATCGAAATAGAAATCTTTTCTAACATTTTAAATGTCTTTAATGTCACATCCTTGCAGAATATAAGTATTCATAATTTATTTTTAAAAAACTGAACTGTAGCGTGTCCCTTTTAATATCGTTGTAAAACTGTATGTTTACGGTCCTGAAGCTGTGTGTGTTGCCTGGCTCCCACGGCCGCGTCTGGGTGCCGTCTGCTGCTTTATTGCATCAGAGGCGGTTTACAGCGTGAAATGAAGAGCAGCTGTAATTGCTGCA